>NC_132889.1:36547283-36657283 GCF_030463535.1 Salminus brasiliensis | reverse complement strand
CGCTGTTGTGGGTACCCCTGCAGGGATCCTGGGGGTCTAAAAAAAGGCTAAAAGCGAACGCTAGGCTAAGCACACATGCCCAAAACAGTAGGCAGCCATCGCTGCGGTGCCCGCCCGGAACAGAGAGGGTTAAGGGCCTTACGGCGCCTCAAGGGCCCAACAGTGGCAGCTTGCTAAGTCCGGATATCTGTCCCACAAGCTTATCTTCAATAGCCCGGCACTTTAACCACTGAGCCACCACTGCCCCATAAAAAGGCTAGAAGCTAATGCTAGGTCCACTGGAGAAGACAGAAGGGCCGACCGGAGGAAGCAGTACTGTGGTTCTCCGTGCAGGGACCCTGGAGGCACTGTCACAGTGTGGCTAAAAAGGCTGAGAAGGCTAAGGCAAGGAAGAAGGGATGACTGGAGGAAGCCAGAGAGCTGCAACGTACCACGGGGAAGCTGTTAGCTATATTAGCCTCTATAAAGCTAAAATAATATATATAATATATACAAACCTCAGACACCAAAGATGTCCGCGCTAACTGCACACTCTGGCTGTAATTCAAATCTACGATTGGCTGTAGTCTACGACCTCCACCCTGCGGATCTGCACTATCCTGGTTGCCTGTGCTGTGAGGTGCAGCGACACTGACCCGCTGTAATTTGGCTGCACTGTTTACTTGTATGTTGGACGGGATGTCCGAGTTCTCCTGGACTCTGTGGGTTTGAGTCCTGGCTGGATGACCGGAGCTGCAGTGGGCTGCTGTTTCTACACCTCCTGCTCTTCCTCTGACCGCTGCTGCTGACTCTGTGCCCTTGAACAAAAATACATAAAGCCAGATCAGTTCAGCGGCTTTGGCGTTCGCAGCACGGCGGCTTTGAAACACAGGAAACCCCTAAGCATCCAGATACAATACATGTCCAAATGTTTGTGGACACCCTGCCACCTAATGTAAGGCGTGGGCAAAAGAGTCATTCATGTGGGGGCACCTTATCTCAGCACAGAGAAATTTAAAGATGGGCCCAGGTTTCGTTGCCATGACTACAACTCAAATATAGCCATTTTATTTACCATTAAACCCACCAGTAAACCTAATATCTGTTTTTTGAGTTTCGTATGTGATGCTGCTGACGATAAATTGATGATGTAATACTGATCAATCATAAATATTAGCTTTTGTTTGGGGACTACTTTGCCACACGATGCCCTGCATGTATCCCTCCACCATGTGGGAGATGTCCGAGAGGCAACCACTCAGGCCCAAAAATAAGACAAATAAGACGAATGCAGCCATAATTAACCACACAAAGCTACATGATTAATAGCTAATCATTATTTCTATTGATTCAGAAATCTATTATTTACAGACCCTGAAGGTTCCTGGTTGAACCGCTGATGACTAAGCCAGTGGTATCATGGTATCATGGTCCCGTTTAGTCATTTCAGCGAATGTAATGTGAACTAGGCCATCTGTCTCGAGTCTAATGCTGCTTCCTCACAATGGGACAACAAACAGGAGTTCCTCTTAAGCTACTACAGTTAACAATCACAGTAACAGATGATGATTGTGTCTTAGCGGGCCTCCATGACTCACACTGACAGAAGCATCAAACACAGCACAATCGCTTTCTGCTGAGCCCTAAAATACGCAGCTCTAATCAGCGTTTACAGCTATTGATGTAAGACGCAGCAGAGGACTTCTTTCACGGCGCCGTTGCTGGTCTTATTGCAACGGTGCCGCATCAAATTTGACCAAATTCACAGTCGCCGTGGTGTAAAACACACTGTGGGGCTTTCTGGGGGTCCCACCTGCTCTGGTCTCCATGGAAATATGCCCCTCTTTTCTGGGAGACCGTGACTTTCTAGACGACTGGGTCAGAACATCTCCAAAACATCGGGCAGGACCTGGTATGCAGTGGTCAGTACCTACCACAAGTGGTCCAGGAAAAGACAACCAGTGAACCGTCGACAGGGTTACTGATGGTCGTGGAGGTCCCACCTGCTCTGGTCTCCATGGAAATATGCCCCTTTTTTCTGGGAGACTGTGACGTTCTAGACGAACTGACGGGTCAGAACATCTCCAAAACATTGGGCAGGTCTCAGTATGCAGTGGTCAGTACCTACCACAAGTGGTCCAGGTAAAGACAACCAGTGAACCGCCGACAGGGTCACTGATGGTCGTGGAGGTCCCACCTGCTCTGGTCTCCATGGAAATATGCCCCTTTTTTCTGGGAGACTGTGACGTTCTAGACGACTGGGTCAGAACATCTCCAAAACATCGGGCAGGTCTCAGTATGCAGTGGTCAGTACCTACCACAAGTGGTTCAGGTAAAGACAACCAGTGAACCGTCGACAGGGTCACTGATGGTCCCACCTGCTCTGGTCTCCATGGAACTATGCCCCTCTTTTCTAGGAGACTGTGACGTTCTAGACGAACTGACGGGTCAGAATATCTCCAAAACATCGGGCAGGTCTCAGTATGCAGTATGTAAGTGGTCTAGGTAAAGACAACCAGTGAACCGCAGACAGGGTCACTGACGGTCGTGGAGGTCCCACCTGCTCTGGTCTCCATGGAAATATGCCAACCCTCATTCAACCCTTGACTTCCATTTCTGTCCTAATAAAAGGTCTAACAATAAAATGGACTTAACAGAACCATTCCAAACCATATCGACACCAATCAGCCATAACATTAGAACCACTGACGGAAGAGTGAATAACACTAATGATCTGGTTCCAATGGCGTCTGTCAGTGGATGGAGCTCCATCACCACTCCACTAATTCACAGCCCAACACTGGGGGGGGCTTCATACCCCTCTAGGTCACCTTTGGCTCAAGTGCTCATGGTTGCTCCAGAGCATCCCATTCTATAGGTCACAAGCTGTGTGTGGACTGCATGTCCAAATGTTTGTGGACACCCCTTCTAATAATACATTCAGCTGCTTTAAGTTGCACCCATCGCTGACACTGATGTGCAAATGCACACACACACACATACACACAGATAAACTAGAGGGGCTAGAGGGGTATCCAGCCCCCCAGTGTTCTCTGGAATGATGGATGGTGGTGCTCCATTTAATATGTTTGGGATGAGTTGGGGACGATGAGGTGAGGTGGTGATCATTCACCATTCTGACATCTATAATGCTTGCTCTTGTCGCTGAATGCAATCAAATCCTCACAGCAATGCTGCTCCAAAACCCAGCAGAAAGTCTTCTTCTCTGGACAGTAGAGACAGTTACTCCAACAAAAGCAGGAGAGACTCTTTTTGATACCCTTGATTTCAGAAGAAACAATGAACGAGCAGGTGTCCCAATACTTTTGTCCATATAGTGCGGCCTAGGATTGGGTTCATTTTTTAAATAATACTGATGACGTTCTCCCAGTACAGGCAGGACGGAGGCAGCTCTACCACCAGGCACGTACTCGGATACGCATGCTTGGAGACTAAATACGAGAAACAGGATTGATCAAAAACCCTGCTTTCTAACGTGAGGCGACATGTGCCTGGGAAATCATAGAGATGTGTATCCAAACGGGACTGGAATGATAAGAGCGGCGCTGGGTTCAGTGGAAAAACAGCAGGTAATTCAGCCTGGATTTTTCAAAGAGGAGTGGACAGAAAAAATAGCAAGCAGGTCCAGGAGAGGAGGAATCCCTCAGAACCCCATATGTACTGTCATGTTAAGAAATTTGGACACCCCAAAAACCTTTTATTGATTTATTGAACACATATTTGACATATTTTGGAGGAAAACCCTTGCTGGCAAGAACACATCAGAGCAGGACTCAATATTCATCTGTCCAGAGCACACTGGTCCAGAAGTCCTGGTCTTGATCTAGAGGCTCTGTGGCAAAGAGCAAGGCCTTCCTCCTTGCTCACCTCCCATTAAAATTAAGCCTGTGTAGTTTTCTCTTTCTGATGGTAGATGCTGTACTTTACCATCAGCTGTGGTGAGATCTATCAGCTACAATGACGATATTTTAGGATTGTCGGAGATGTCTTTACTCATCTTGTGGTTCTGCTCCTGGGCTGAACTTGCTAGGACGTCCTGATCTGGTCATGTTGGTCAGATGTTCCACTTGGACGGTGGAACAGTGGCTGATTTCTAACAGTTCTGAGATCTGTTTAAACCCCCTTCCATCTGCAGACTCCTCTGCATCTCCACCCTTCTTCCTGAAGGCCTCAGAGAGCTCTCTGGATCTGGCCATGATGGTGATCTTCTTCACCCCTCACTTCAACCATCAATCAAGATCAGACCAGACTAAACGTCTGAGGTTTAAATCAGACTCCAGACTCCTCCAGAATAATCCTCTCCAACCATGTTCTGATCATCTGCAGCTGATGTTCTGCACCTGCTTCTGCAGACACACACACAGGTTGTACTGCCAATAGAATAGGACTCTCTGGAGCATGACCCTAACATGAACCTATCGGCACATTATGCTGCCTAATGCCAGGCGTGGGCTAGTAGAGGGGTATAATAAAGTCCCCCAGCAGCATTGAGCTGTGGAGCAGTGGAAGAACTGTGTTCTCTGGAGTGATGGATGGTGGAGCTCCATCCAGTACTTTTGGATGGGATGAGTTGAGGATGAGAAGGTGGGGTGGTGATCTTTATCCAACATCCTGACCTCACTAACGCTCTTGTCACCGAATGCAATCAAATCCTGACAGCAGTGCTTGTCCAAAATCCAATAGATTTTAGAAGAAACAATGAATGGGCAGGTGTCCCAATACTTTTGTCCATATAGTGTCTCTATATTTATCCATTCATCCATCTCCTTCCTTCACTGTCCTCCTGAACAGAGGCAGATCTCCTGCATCCAGTTTCCTCTCTTTCCTTCCTTCCCTCTCTCTCTCTCTCTCGCTCGCTCTCTCTCTCTCTCTCTCCTCGTTTGTCAGGGATTAGGTCGGCCTTTTCTCCGACTCTCTCGACTGTAGTTTCGCTCCAGTGGCTCCAAGGCAGCAGATACAGCTGCTCTCCGACTTCAGCGCTGCTCCATGTCTCCTGTCTGTTGTTCAAACCGCACGTCTCGTCAGACCCAGAGAGGTGAGCCGCTGTTCCAGAAAAAAATCAGGAGGCTGCCCAGGCCCTCTGACATGCATCAGCTGCAGTGTGAACATAACTGCAGTCTCTGCGAGCATCCCGTGGAGCTCTGTCATTACTGTGCTGTGAGTTAATGGGCTTTCGGTTCTGTTCTAAAGACAGAAAAAAGCTTTTAAAGTCAGCGTGACCCGAAGAGGCTGCAGCCATGAATGGCAGAGAGTCTGTGAGAGCAACACTGGCCTCATTCTCCCTGGGTGGGAGGGGATGGTAGGATGGTCCTGTTTCTGCAACATCAGCTGATGTAGCAGAATTAGCAGTTAATGGTCCCCTTCCGAGCGTGTTGAGATGAAGATGATGTGGTGGAGCGCTGGTAGCAGGATGTGTGATGTTCAGGAGGTCAGTGTTGGTGTTGTAGTTTTAGTCATTTTGTGGAAAACCTGGACACAGAGACGTCTTTTACAGGGGAGGCGACCACGGTATGATGTGTAGCTCCGCCCACCCCAATATGTTTCCGTTACAAAACTCACGGCTCACTTCAACCATCAAGACCAGACCAGGCTAAACGTCTGAGGTTTAAATAAGACAGACTAGCTACTTTCAGTTGCACCCATTGCTGACACATATGTGCAAATGCACACACACAGCTTGTCTAGTCCCTGTAGAGAAGAAGTACTGCCAATAGAATAGGACTCTCTGGATCAGATAAACATCATGAACCTATTGGCACCATGCCACGTAATGCCAGGCGTGGGCTATAGAGGGGTATAAAGCCCTGGTTTTGTGGCTCTGCTGGCTGGCTGCAGTATGATGTATAGCTCCGCCCACCCCAATATGTTTAAATGACAGAAACTCCGCCCATTTTCCATCTCATTGTCCATCTCCAGTGTGTCCAAATTCCCACAGTTTCTTTTCCCTGTGCTGATATTGGCCCATTTTAAATTTCCCCACAAGAAATCATTCTTTACCCCCTTATTCTGCTGTCGTCAGAACCTACCGTGGCTTGTTTGAGCTTAGTTTGGTTCCTTAAAGAGCTTTTCAGTGGAAGGTTCTTTAAAGAAATTCAGTTTATCATTAATAATACTTTGAAATCCACCCCTATTTTTATTAATGACACAAACTAACAAGGCCAAACAGCTCAGTATTGCCAACGATAAACGAATTTCTTTATAGAACCATCCACTGAAAGGTTCTTTAGGGAACCAAACCCGGCTGTTCTACAGCAACACATCTTTGACAGATCATCCCACTGTAAAAAAAAGTTTAAACGTACCTGAAAAAGCACCATAAATAACATTACTGCCTTACTGCTCATTATTTACAGATACAATTTAACAGTACAGTAATCCGAGTCTAATAAACCCACCCTTTTTAATCCAGCCAGGGTAACCTCAGTATGTCAGGTCAAGAGACCAAATCATTTCTCACAGCGCACACAAGAACGAGTCGAGCACCCGGTCGAGCAGTCCTTCAGCCTTCTTTCCCTTCCGCCTGCAAACGCTGAGCATGCCACGGTGGAAATAAATGAGTCAATATACAATTTCATGCTGAATTAACACTGCATAATGAAAGATCCCGCATGTATAATTATGAAAGAAATGTATGCATTCCATTTGCCAGTGTGAATGCTTTCAATCCTGGGTGGTAGTTTGACTCCAGGGCGGTTTGGAGTGGGACCTAGACCAGGATTATCCTAATCTAGTCCTGGAGGGCAGCGTAGCTCGGTCATTTTCCTCCTTCTGAGCTGAATCAGGTGTGTTTGAGCAGGATTAATGGATTTGCACTTCTTTCAGCATTTCTGAATGTTAATACTGTTACTTCTGCTCAAGTACATTTATGAGGAACCTTCTTTTCCCGCAGTCCCTTACATTTACTCCATGTTTAATTTCACAGATTTGTGTTGGTTCAGCTCCAGGACTGCTTTACTGTAAATGTGTGTTTTCTGTATATACTGTATATTGGAAATAATCACATTTAATGGAAGGTCTCTGAAAAAAATGTGGCATTTAAGACACGTCGCCATCATTGGAAGGTCTCAGAACAATCAGTAAAGAGATAAGGACCAATCACAGTTGGGGGAGGGGGGAATATTAGACCCATTGTGTGATTAGGACCAGTCACAATCAAGGGGGAGGGGGGGGGGTCTCAGAACAAACAAAGTGGATATTAAGACAATCATAGAAAATCAGATGGCAAATATGACCAATCGGAGTCAGTGGGAGGTCTCAAAAGAGACATGGTAAGGTCTTGGTCCAATCACAGTCAAGTGAAGGTGTCAAAACAAACAAGCTTTTGATTAAGACCAATCTGAGTCAGTGGGACAATCTGAATCATAGGACATTGTGGTAATGTGGTCCAATCACAGTCAAGTAAGGGTCTCAGAACAAAGAAGACAGTGATCATGGCCAATCATAGTCCGGTGGAGGTCTCAAAACAAACATGGTGGTGATCATGACCATTCATAGTCCGGGGGAGGTCTCAAAACAAACATGGTGGTGATTAAGACCAATCTGAGTCAGTGGGACAATCTAAATCAGTAGGACATTGTGGTAAATTGGTCCAATCACAGTCAAGTAAGGGTCTCAGAACAAAGAAGATGGTAATTATAACCAGTCACAGTCAAGTGAAGGTCTCCATACAAACAAGGTGGTGATTATAACCAATCATATTCAGGGGGAGGTCTCAGAATGAACAAGGTGGCAATTTGGTCCAATTACAGTCAAGTGAATGTCTCAGTATGAACAATGTGTCGATTGGGAATAATCACATTTAATAGAAGGTCTCCGAAAAAATGTGGCATTTAAGACAAGTCGCCATCATTGGAAGGTCTCAGAACAATCAGTAAAGAGATAAGGACCAATCACAGTTGGGGGAGGTCTCAGAACAGAGAAGATGGAAATGAGGACCAATCATAGTCAAGAGATGGTCTGAATCAGCGGGACATTGTGGTAATTTAGTCCAATTACAGTCAAGTAAAGGGCCCAGAACAAACAAGTTGCTGATTAGGACCAATCACATTCAGAAGGAAGTCTGAGGTGCATATGAGGTGGTGATTAAAGCAATTGCCATCATGGGGAGGTCTCAAAGTATTCAAAGTGGTGATTAGGACCAATCACAGTCAAGAGAAGGTCTCAGAGGAAAGAAGACCATGATTATAACCAATCAGCATCAGTGGGAGGTCTAAAAAAAACATGGTGGTAATTTGATCCAATCACTGTCAAGAAGGAAGTCTCAGAACAAAAAGATTAGGACCAATCACAATAAAGGGGAGGTCCAAGAACAAATATGGTGGTGATTAAGTCCAATCACAGTCTGTGAGAGGCCTCAGAACCAATAGTTTGATTAGTGTAGTGATTGGGACCACAGTCAAGAGAAAGGTCTCAGAACAAGGTGGTGATTAAGACCAATCACAGTTAGGGGGAGGTCTCAGGACAAATAAGAAGGCGATTTGGACCAATCACAGTTAGGGGGAGGTCTTAAAACAAACAACATCGCGATTATGACCAACTGCAGTTAGAGGGAGGTCCCAGAACAAACAAGATGGTGATGAAGACCAATCACAGGTAGGGGGAGGTCTTAAAACAAACAACATGGTGATTACGACCAATCACAGTTAGGGGGAGGTCCCAGAACAAAGAGGATGCTGATTAAGATCAATTACAGTTAGGGGGAGGTCTCAGAACAAACAAGAAGGCGATGAAGACCAATCACAGTTAGGGGGAGGTCTAAGAACAAACAAGATGGCGATGAAGACCAATCACAGTTAGGGGGAGGTCTCAGAACAAAGAGGATGCTAATTAAGACCAATCACACACAGGGGGAGGTCTCAGAACAAGGAAATTAGGACCAATCATAGTCAAGAGAATGTCTTTGAATAAACAACATGGCGATTCAGACCAATCACTGTAAGAGGGAGGTCTCAGAACGAATGAGGTGGTAAGCAGGAGCTCTGTTTAGCAGGTGGTGCACACTCCACTGTACAAACTCCACCCACTGCAGAATTCAGGCCAGAAAGACAAGGGGGCGTTTTGTACTGTAAACCCAACAAGCCCTTATTCCCGGGGGCGTACCTGCGAATAAAGGTTCCTGAGTAAACTGTGATCCAACGACCTACTAGACTTCAGTTCCTTATCCCCACTGCAACGTCATCAGACTCAGCTCCTGAAGAGATCGATAATCACCTGGTTTGAAGAGGAGTCAAGCTGGTGAGAGGAGCGAAAACACAAAAACTGTCTCTGAGACTGAGGCTGGTATTTCTGCTCAGCTTCCTCCCTGAGGCAATTATCCCTCTATTTCCCGAACCGTCTCATAGATGACACCAGCTCTGCAGCCTCGACACACCACTCTGCTGGAGGAACCCTCCACACTCTGAAACAGACAACAGGAGGCAAAAATACATCATATTTCAGCTGGTGCTTCTTACTGTACGGCCACCAACCTTACAAGCACTCCAGTCAAGCTGCAGTAAAGCTGTATTCTGGGGTAATGGAGCAATGCCACTGAAGAGCCACCTCCGGCCTCCTAAAGAACCTTTCAGTGGGCCGGTCTTAAGATGGCGATTTGGACCAATTACAGTTAGGGGGAGGTCTCGGAACAAAGAGGGTGCTGATTAAGAACAATGAGAGTTAGGGGGAGGTCTCAGAACAAAGAAGATAGCGATTTAGACCAATCACAGTTAGGAGGAGGTCTCAGAACAAATAACATGGTGATTTAGACCAATCACAGTTAGGGGGAGGTCTCAGGACAAACAGCACGGCGATTTGGACCAATCACAGTTAGGGGGAGGTCTCAGGACAAACAGCACGACGATTTGGACCAATCACAGTTTTTCTGCTCCAGAGGGTCCTATTCTATTGGCAGTACTGTAGTACTGTAGCAGTGTAGTACTGTAGCAGTGTAGTACTGTAGTACTGTAGCGGTGTAGTACTGTAGTACTGTAGCAGTGTAGTACTGAAGCAGTGTAGTACTGTAGTACTGTAGCGGTGTAGCAGTGTAGTACTGTAGCAGTGTAGTACTGTAGCAGTGTAGTACTGTAGTACTGTAGCGGTGTAGTACTGTAGCAGTGTAGTACTGAAGCAGTGTAGTACTGTAGCAGTGTAGTACTGTAGTACTGAAGCAGTGTAGTACTGTGGTACTGAAGCAGTGTAGTACTGTGGTACTGTAGCAGTGTAGTACTGTAGTACTGTAGCAGTGTAGTACTGTAGTACTGAAGCAGTGTAGTACTGTAGTATCTTGAGATTTGTACAGGTTTATAACACACTGGTTATTTATACAGAACCAGTGCAGTGCCAGTTTGGCACTAGAGAGCTTTAGCTATTGCCTGCTATAGTGTTGCGAGGTGGTTGCTAAGGTGTTGCTATGGTATAGCTGTTGGTTGCGAAGGTGTTGCTAAGTAGTTGGTAAGGTGTTTCTATGGTTCACCTCTTGGTTGCTATGGTGATTTTAAGTGTTTGCTAAGAAAACCAGGGAAGAACCAGCAGCTTGGTTCAGCACCCTGGAGAGCGTGGTGTTGCTGGGCGGGTTTGGCTTCAGGCATGCAGCAGCCCAGCCAGGTCCTTCCACAAGGTGGTTGTAGTATAGGTGTTGGTTGCTAAGGTGTTGCTATGGTAGAAGTGTTGGTTGCTGTGGTGTTGCTAAATGGCTGTTAAGCTGTTGTTATGGTATTGGTGTTGTTTCTAAGGTGTTTCTGGGTTGTTGCTAAAATATGTTGCTAGGAGATTGCTAAGAAAATGCTAGATGGTCCCTAAGGTGTTGCTAGGTGGTCGCCAAGGTATTGCTATGGCATAGATGTTGATTGCTAAGGTATTGCCAAAGTGTTACTAAGTGGTGGCTAAGGTGTTGCTATACTTTAGCTACTGGTTGCCAAGGATTTCATGGGTGGTCGCTAAAGTGTTGCTAGGTTGTTGCCAAGCTGTTGCTTGCAAGTGGTGGCTAAGGCGTTGTTATACGTTAGATATTGGTTGCTATGGTTTTGAAAATGGGTCATAAACCCGTTTTTGGTGCATGAGCGCATACATCATACGCTGTGTGTGACTGATTGTATACGTGCTTCCACGGCAATCGGATGTGAGTCTGTTTTAATGCACCAACAGATCCTCCCAGAAACCCTGGCACACTTTCTACATCCTTTGATCAGCACAGCCCTGCCAGAGAGAGAGAGAGAGAGAGAGAGAGAGAGCGAGAGAGCGAGAGAGAGAGAGAGAGAGAGAGAGAGAGAGAGAGAGAGAGCGCATCTGCATAGTGGTGGTGGTGTTGGTGGTAGGGTGGGGGGTTGTAGAGCTCGATGGCATTGTCATGTACAGGAAAGTGGGATGTAGGGAAGCTGGTGGGGTGGAAGCTGGTTGGGTGGGTGGAGGGATTACTGAATAATTGAATGAGGGGCTCGAGCCCCTTTCACTCACTGTGAAATGGAGGACAGTGGAGTGTGTAACGGGGGCAGGACTGCATGCAGAAGCTCGAACAGGGAACAGGACTGAGATGTTGGGGTGTAGAGACACGTCGAGGTGCAGTGATCTGAACTCTGCACTGTGTCAACAGCCCCTTCAGTCTTATCTGTGTTTAACCCAGTTCTTACCCCAGTTCTAGTCATTTCCAGACCCCACCCACTAGCGAGGTCTCCCCCATTCCATGAGGGGTGCAGGGCTGCTGAAGGCTGGATTGAGCTTCCTCTAAAACACACGAGGCTTCATCTTTCAGGGTTCTTTCGTAAAGGCACGCCCACTGAGGGGCAAAAAGACAGAGTGGCAGAGAGCTGTAGTGCGACTGACTGTAGAAACAGTTCAGAGCTCTGCTGCTGCAGACTGCTGAAGGCTCTAGAGGAATGGATGGGTTTGCTGTAGTTCACAGAAACGACTGGAATCCAGGAACTGAAACATGTGGAATTTCACTGTTTGATGATGACTGACTCTAAAACAGGTGGGAAAACATCAAGCCCTCCGTGGTTCTGAGTTTAGGGACGGGCGAAGTTCTACTAAACTGCAGAGCAGGCAAACTTGGAGGCCTTCTACGAGATGCTCAGTGGAGAAACAGGGGAGAACTCTCCTGTTCCCTCGACTCTGTGCTCTCAGATACTCAGAGAGAATCCGGGTGGGATTTGAGCCTCAGTTGGTTGCTAAGGTGTTGCTATGGTATAGGTGTTGTTGCTAAGGCGTTGCTAGGGTGTGCCAAGTGGTGGCTAAGGTGCTGCTTTACTTTAGCTACTGGTTTCTAAGGTTTTGCAGGCAGTTCCTAAGGTGTTGCTATGGTACAGGTGTTGTTGCTAAGGGGTACCTATATGGTTGCTAAGGTTTTGCAGGCAGTTGCTAAGGTGTTGCTATGGTATAGCTGTTGTTGCTAAGGGGTACCTATTTGGTTGCTAAGGTGTTGCTATACTTTAGCTAAGGTTTTGCAGGCAGTTGCAAAGATGTTGCAAGGTGGTGGCTAAGGTGCTGCTTTACTTTAGCAACTGGTTGCTATGGTATAGGTGTTGTTGCTAAGGCGTTGCTAGGGTGTCCCAAGTGGTGGCTAAGGTGCTGCTTTACTTTAGCTACTGGTTTCTAAGGTTTTGCAGGCAGTTCCTAAGGTGTTGCTATGGCATAGGTGTTGTTGCTAAGGGGTACCTATATGGTTGTTAAGGTGTTGCTATACTTTAGCTAAGGTTTTGCAGGCAGTTGCTAAGGTGTTGCTATGGTATAGCTGTTGGTTGTAAATGTTTTGCTAAGTACTTGGTAAGGCGTTGCTATGGTTTAGTTTAGAGACTGAGAGACTGCTACCTAAGAAAGAAGCCAGTGCTCCAAAATTGTTAAACATGGTGGTGGTAGTGTCATGCTCTGGGGCTGTTTTGCTGCCACAGGGGGAAAATGAGATGGGGAAATGGGCGGGGTTTGGTTATTGGAACGTATGAGAATGGGCGGGGCTACACATTATACTGCAGCCAGCCAGCAGAGGCGCTGGAGGAGCATCAGCCCGGTTCTGAAGCTGCTGTTTGAAGGCTGACAGCACTGTGGGTGACCGGTCAGGCCTTGATCATGTGGGTCAAACACAGTCTTATGAAGTTTGCTTCGTCCGGCTGCTGTTTCTCAGAGCCTGTATCACTGACCCCCAGTTACTGTGGTCTGACAGGCAGGGCTTTTGGGACCACCCCCACCCCCCTCGCCATAGTTTTAGCAGAACCTCCTCAAGGGTCCGGCCTTTCACTGCACAGGCTGAGATCCGCTCGCTGAAGCCGCTGCCTCTCCGCCTCTCCGCCTGTGTCCTCGTTATGAAAAAAGCTGCCCCACTTGGCTTCGGAGTTAACCCGTCGCTCTCCACTGAGGAAGTAAGAAAGTGGGTCAGGAGCTGGAAGCGAGCGAGGCAGGCGAGGAGGAGCCGAGAGAGGAGGCAGGTTATTGAGACGTACAGAGGGAAGACAGCTGAATGAGGGAATGTGAAGAGGGGAATGGAGAGGAAGAGGAGGAGAAATGGGGTAAAGCTTGTACAGCTGTGGGGGGACGTTTCCGTACGCCCATCATGGACATGAAAATCATTAAAATCATGGCGATGTTGGGCTTTTAGGCGATTCCTGTTCTTTATCTGGGGCGGAATGAGTGACAGCATATTTTGTTTAAAGAAAATGGTTTATTTTATTTATAAAATCAATATGGTCAAAATTACAGGGTGAAAAATGTCCACACACACACTTAGATTATTAACTCCGTGCTGAAAGTAACCAGCCCTGGCCAAGGCCTCCCAACGTCCTGCTAGTGATCATGATGGACTACAGCTGGTAGCGTCTCCAAGCAACACCAAAAAGGTTCGTTTGGCAGCACCCCTTAAATCAGAAAACTCAATGATCGTAAATTTGAAGTCAGGAATGTCTCTTGGAGCCATTTTTATGTAAGTGGGAATTATTGGGAGGCGGAGCCACTTTGCCAAGGTCTAAAAGAACCAGCAAACAGTCACCCTCAGCTGAGAGGAAGCTGGTTGGGACGGTCAGAAACATCCCAAGAACCACCAGCGCAAGCTGCTGGAACAGCACTGTCACCGTCTACAGTCAGAGACTGAGCGACAGAGAGACTGCTGCCTCAGACAGAAGGCTGTGCTCCGAAGCTGTTAAGCATGGTGGTGGTGGTGTCATGCTCTGGGCTGTTTTGCTATTGAAACATATGGGGATGGGTGGAGCGGCAGAGCCACCAGACCTGTGGTTGCTTCACTTTTAAGAGAAGCATTTGAATATTAAGTGGTGCATGCCCTTTCTGCACCCCCCCCCCAATTATTTATTTAATAGGGGTCAAAAAGGGGTCGCTACCTCTGTCACACCAGCATGTGAAGCCAGGCACCGCCTCTTTTCGATCAGGCAGCCATCACACTCGGAGGAAAGTGCCGGGTCGCTACCTCTGCCACACCAGCTAACAGATGCCGATGCCGGCCAACATCGTTAAGGGGTGATGTGAGCAGAGAGCGCCATCTACCCATCCGGAGGTAGGGCAGTCGATTGTGCTCTCTCGGCCTCCGGCTGCTGATGGCAAAGCGGCATCTCTCGGGATTCTCGATCTTTTTTTTAAAGGTATTAATTAAATGTTGAATAAATTATGTCTTCAAATATCAAACTTTACAAAAACGTCCGTCCCGTTTTCATCTTTTTCCGCTTGTCCGAGTTAGTTTCCTCCGGGAAATCAGATTTTCCCACGCCTCCCAAAGATACACATGGTAGATGACCCTGCGATGGATGGGTACGCTGCCCAGGGGGGAATACCTGCACCAAATGATTTCAGGCAGGCTCCGGACTCGCCACCATCCTGACCGGGAATATGCAGGTACTCTGCCAAGTTAGATGGACGGATGCCCATCCCGGATGGGGGGCCTCCAGTTTGGAAGTCACTCAAGGCCCCCATGTGTTCAGAGACAAGCCCCCTGAACACTGCAGAAAAGCAGGAAGCCGGAGTTTCAGGAGTACAGACACCCAGGATGGGAAGATCCGGAGAAGATCCGGAGAAGATCCGGAGAGCGAAGGATGCAGCTGCAAGGAAAGCTGCTGCCAGTGGGAGAAAAGGGTTTAAGACAACGTGCGACGGAAAAGATGAAAGTGGAAGCGGGGGGAGGGGGTGGGGGGCAACAGAGGCTTAGTGATGAGAATATAAATGAGCAACAGACAAATATGGAAAATACTGTAAAGAAAAGTGCATTGTGGGTAATGTAATTCCGACAAGGGCTGGCACACTTACACACTGGCAGCTGAATCGCTCAGTAATCACCCTGGTTTAACCCACAGCATGGCAACCGCATGATCCTGACAGTCTTAACTCCTCCGCGTTGCCGACGCTGGAGGTGACTGTGTGTAATCCGGACCGGAGGCGCCGAGTCGCCTTTACCAGAACCTCTTCACATTTTTATTACTGTGGACGACTTCAGAGGAATCCTCTGCTTAATATTCCGGGATCGTCACTGAACCAGTTTTCCGCTACAGATCCAAACAAAGCAATTTGTACTCTGACAGGCTCTAGAAAAGCAGCGCCATAACCCTGTTATAGAGGTTTAATCAAACGTAAAAACAAAAAACTAAACACATTAGAGCAAACACTGAATTGTCAAAAGTATTGGGACACCTGCTCATTCTGTTTCTTCTGAAATCAAAGGTAATACATAAAGAGCGGATCCTGCTTTTGTTGGGAGTAACTGTCTCTACTGTCCAGGTAAAAAGCCTAGCCTAGATTTTGGAGGAACATTGCTGTGAGGATTTGACTGCATTCAGCAACCAGAGCTAGTGTTAGTGAGTTCGGGATGTTGGATGATCAACACCCCACCTCATCCCTAAAGTATTGCATGGAGCATCATCCATCATTCCAGAGAACACACAATTTCTCCCAGCTCAATGCCTCAGGGCTTTATACCCCTCTGGCCCACGCCTGGCATTAGGTGGCATGGTGCCAATAGGTCCAAGTCCTACCAGTTGTGATTTGGGGCCTCTACAAGCTTCATTGAGGATTGGGCACCCTCATGACAGTCTTGCCGGCTCACCGGTTGTCCCTCCTTGAAGCACTTTTGTAGGTACTGACCACTGGGGACACTGGGAACACCCCACAAGAGCTGATGCCTGATGCTCTGGAGATGTTCTGACCCAGTCTGACCCGTCTAGAACATCACAGTTTGGTTCTAATAGAAAGCCTCCTTCTTCTCTGGAAAGTAGAGGCAGTTACTCCAACAAAAGCCAGAGAAACTCTTTTTAATAGCCTTGATTTCAGAGGAAATGAGGTGAATGAGCAGGTGTCCCAATACTTTTGTCCAAATTGTGTTTATGTTTTGGCTGATTAGCTTTATACAAGATCCGTTTCCCGACCCAAAGTAAGCCTATGTTTAGACTAAAAACAGGGTATTGCAGTTTTTAGCCTTAATCCATGTTTAGGAAACTAGCCTTAACCCCTTCATCCACAGAAGGGTCTCTCTGTGTGTGTGTGTGGGGGGGTCTATGCTTCAGTTTAACTCTCATAACCACATTAATATCACTGGAGGTTCTAAACTAAACTTAGTGAGAAAGTCTTTAAATTAATAACAAGTTTAGGGTTTAAGAGTTATCGTCTGTAAACATAGCTAGCTTTAAATTCACCAAATATGGGCACTTAAATATTATTATAACCATTATCAGTAATAATAATAAAACATAATACAAATACCTATTATAATAAATAATACATAAGAATTATTAATTGTATGATATTAGTATTGTGTACATTATTATTAATAATACAAATGAAAACAAAAAAAAGAATAATACAAATGAAAACATTGAAAATAAAAAAAGAATAGACACAAAAATATTACATTACTGTTTTTTCATTAATATTGTGCAAATTATTAATAACAATATAAACAATGATAAAATAAAACTGATAATTTTAATAATAATAATGATGATGATAATAATACTTTTTTCTTTCTTTTATTTTTTTCCATGTTTGTTGGGATCAAGCTAACTTTAGACTCACTGTTCAGGCACGATTTTGCCCAGAAAAACTAAAATTAAACGTTTCCTCCTTTTACAAAAAGCAAAAATCAGCCAAACCTTTACACACGACATGGACAAAAGTATTGGGACACCTGCTCATTCAGTGTTTCTTCTGAAATCAAGAGTATTAAAAAGGTTTCTCCAGCTTTTGTTGGGAGTAAAAAACCGTAATGCCCTGATTTTAGTCTCGGTTCAGGCTTCATACTGGACCTGAAATCAGAAATAAAACGTTTAAACGGATCATTTTAAAAGAATCTGTCAAACATTTGATTTTATTTCGATCATTTCATCGTTACATCTTTACAGTGGAACAGTACTTAAGACTTCAACTAATCGTGTTACAAACTCTCTAAAAAGAGGATGGTCATCGGAGACACGTGGGGCAAAAGGGGGACATTACATCTGTAATCACTGATGTTCTAGATGTTAAAAAAAAGAGAGAAGTAAAATACATTGTGTTTTACAGTACAATCAAAACATTAAGTTATATTAAAGCACCATGTTTAGAGCATATTGAAATAAATAGATCATATTGGCCTTTTTTTTGTACACTGAGGAAACGCTGGACACGACATCACAAACATCAGTTTAATGTCCACTGCTCTCGGAAATCTGCAACTGGTAAGAAAACGTCCAGATAAAACTCACAAATCTGCTTCCAGTCGCTTACATAGAGGAGCTCAAATGCCATACACAGCATGCAGAGTTAGAAAAGTAGTGTCAGGCCTCGTGCCACAGCACCTGTAGAGCTACAGCACTTCTGTCCTGATCCGCCCGAACTTCCTAAGGCTAACAGTAAGGTTATTTAGTTATTTATTTATTTATTTAAAAACAAAAACAAAAAAAGACTAAACTGATCCCAGATCAGAAAACACTCATGCAGAAATCTCGCCTTAGGACCGTTTGAGCTGTAAACTCGGACGATGGAGGAGAAAAAAAAAAAAAAAAAAAAAAAAAAAAAAAAAAAAAACCACACAGGGAGGATCCCTCCATGACGATGTACCGTAAACTACTGCCATACGGGAAATAGGCGGGGGGGGATGTGGGGCGGGGGGATGTGGTAAACAGGCGGGAGCAGATTTCCAAATGTATCCAGCATCAACGCTGTAGAAAGACTACAGTACTACAAACACTAAAGGCTGTCATGTCCTGCTGTGATGTGCTCTCCAACACATGGTGAGGGAGTGAACAGTGTGTGTGCATGCCTTCAAAAACTCAACAGTACTCTCACTTCAAAATAATAATAAAAAAAAAACCAAACAAAAAAAATAATAATAAAATAAAAAATAAAAATTCCATAAGAACTCATAAGAACTTCGCCTCTGTGCTTAGAGCTTGAGCTGATGGCTTATCCAGACCAGCATTTTCACACATCACAGTCACACAAAAAAACCCAAAAAACCCATTTCCAAAATCTCAATTTTACAGGAGGAAAAAAAACAAACAAAAAAAACCACCTTAACTTTCAATGGAAGTCAATGTCAAAAAAACTTTAATCCGAGTTATTATTTTGGAGCGTTTCTATTGGTCCATTCATCGGGAAATTAGGTAAAAAACGTCCAGAAAGTCCGACTCACGTTCCGTCAAAAAGTGAAAACTGTCAGAAATGGAGAAATGCAGGACGTTTGCTTGTGTTAGCATGTGCCATCAATCATACGAGGCAAGCAAATTTGGCAAAATTCCAAAAAAATAATAATAGAATTAAAAATAAAGGGCTTGCTGAACCAGGACCAGTGGTTTCCAACCATGGTCCGGGAAAACCCCCCACCCTGCATTTTACTGGTCTTCCTGCTCCAACACGCCACCTTCAGCCGAGGGTTTGTTAACGAGCCGATTAGCTGGATCAGGTGTGCTGGATGCAGGGCAGGGGGTCCTTCCGGACCAGGGTCGGGAACCTCTGAGCTAGACGGTGTACATTCCAGATCAGGATGGGTCAGTCGGAGTCTCACAGGTTTACTGTTGCGGCCTTAAAAAAAAAACAAAAAAAAAACACACACACACACACACCACCACTATCCAGGTCATTTTGGAGCATTTCTATTGGTCCATTCATCATAAAATCTGGACCTAAAATAAAGAACAACTTCATTTTAAATGATGTGAAATTATTTTTTTTAAAATAGGCAAAAATTGAGGTTTTAAGGGTTTTGCGTGACAGCGACGATATGCTGGCAGCACCTCGCCTAAAAGTCCCACCTGTACAAGGTGCATTTCGGAGTGTCTGAGTCTCACATGCTTCTGGAATCGGATAAACGGGAGAATCAGATATGTGAAAGTAGTGATTGTGCAGATTAGTCCCGGACGAGATTTCACCTGTGCTGAAGAAACCGGCTCCGCTATTACTACTAATGCAGGCGCTGCTAGCAGCTGATGGAGTGACCACCTATGCGACACCAGCATCGTCTCAGAGGAACCAGCCTGGAATACAGTATAACCAATGTCTAGCGTTCGTTTGTGCGTTATTGGCGGTGCGTCTTGATGCGTTTCGGCGAAGCTGGGCCGGCCTGGGGGGAGGTGGATGACAGGGGGACCCCAAAAAACAATTGAATTAATGAAAAAAATGTAAAATTAAATAAATATCATAAAAAATAAACGCAGGCTTTCTGCCTCGGTCCAAGAACAGACCCAGTTAAACATGCCACACATGCTTCAGCTCTACATCCTCATGAACAAACCAGTTCTTTTAACCAGATGAGTAAATGACAAGATGGCCACAAGACAGTAGAACACCCCCATCCTGTGGCTGATCTGAGCTATGAAATGAGAACTGCAATGGTTTACATAAACCTACTACACAATCAAATATGGGTGGCAATGAAATAATCATTTTTCATTTTACATGAAATACAAAAAAAAAAAAAGCTTATTATCAGAAATGCTAAGCACAATGCATTTAAAAGTACTTTTTAATATATATTTATTTATATATATATATTTTTTTATATATATTTATATAGTTATATAGAGAGAGGGAAAAAAACAAAAAAAACAAACATATTTGCATTGTCATAAATATCAGTTCAGGAACCAGAATCATCATAAAAGTGTCTTCATTTAATCTGTGTACTGCAGATCCAGGTCCACGGTACCATCGGTTACCACAAGCCTCAGTCTCTTGGGCTTGCGGTCCGTCAGAGAGGTGCTTTGCGAGTGTGACGACGGGAAGTGATGGGAAATAACCGAATGGCACCCGGGCTGCCCGTGCTGCTGGGACTCCTTACTCGTCTGCTCCGGCAGGCCTTTAGAGCCTGCAAAGCCGCCCACAGAGGGAGAATGCGAGATGCTTGAGGGGCCGCACGGTTCTAAAATAAGCCTACCCTGAGTTCCAGAAGGCTCCATGAGGCAATGGTACGTGTAATTGGTGGGCACCGACGAGGAGTAGTTCAAGCATTCCCCATCATCACTGTAGTCCAGGGTAACGGAGTGGTCCCCGGTGAAGTTGACGACGTATGATGGGTGAGCTGACTGATTGCACACGAAGGAGGATGGCGGAGCTTTGGTCGCCGGAATGTTCTGCGCTGCGGGTTCCCTGTAGCCCACTTGCGGGCTGCCGTGCGAGACGGCGGGGGAGAGCGTGGAGCTGAAGTTCATGTCTAAAGGATCACAGTTTGAGAAGCATAGCTGGTTTCTGTCGAGGGGTAGAGGGAGCTGGGAGTTCTGGCTGGGGGCTACCACCGCATGGGGCTTATCCTGCCTGGGGTTTTTACCGTGGGCTAAGTGGCCGTGGCTTTGAAGGATCGGATTCGATGGAAAGAACGTAGGAGGAACGCTGGGATTGCTGGGATTGTTGTCAGCCCTAAGGTTTTGCGGCTTGTCCACAGACGTGGCCTTTACAGCGCTTGCCGTGGTCCTGCTGGAGCTGAGGAAGTAAACTGGGTACACTCGATCGGTCTGCGGTTGGAGCTTAGGTAGTCCCTTGTTTGATGTAACAGTCTTGGAGTCTCCTCTGGAACTTTCCGAAAACCTCAAGTATCCAGTCTGAGGACAGCTGGCGGGTAAGTCTTTGTGACCGTGTGAACCTGATGGACCCGGACTCGAGTCAGTAAGGTCAGACTTGCTGCTGTGGGGCTTTGAGGTTACCAAAGAACTTTTACAAATGTTCTGAGCGTGTCCTTCGATTTTCACCGAACTGTTGGAGCTCTGGAAAAGCATGGGCTTCTTCTCGTAGCCACGCAGAAACGCACTGCCAAGGTTGAGAGGCCCCGGCAACTCGGAGTATGCGGTGGCTTTGCTTCCTGTATGAAGGGAGTGGAAGGGTTTAACAGGGTTACCCTGTGATCCAGCATGGTACAGGCTATGCGCCGACTGGCCCAAAGACAGATGCTGGGGTTTATTAGCAGAGTTGAGGAAGTTAGCTCTGTCCTTTGCTTGGATTCTTCCGAAGTCTGACTGGGCTGGCAGAGAACTTTTGGAACTATCAAGGGGCAGCTTATCCTGAGACTGTGGGCGAGAGGGGAGTGGCACCGCCTGCTTTGCGTTTGAGGATGCGTTGAACATGATCAGGTCCCTTTGGTTGCCTAACGACTTATCTGCCAAGCACAGCGGAGTTGCAGAATCGTCCTTGGTCTGGAAAATCACGTTGCGCTTCAACAAGGCGGCATCGGGAAAGTACTGATTCCTTTCCGGATCTTTAACGGACCCTGAACTCGTTTCGGGGCAAAAGGTCTTTTCTTTGGAAGAGAAGTAGGGTCCACTGTTCAACGATGCCGCTTCGTCGCGCGTAAGGCCGAGGTCAGGGAAACTCAGGTCTTCAGCAGTACTAAAGCTACTCCCTGGGCTCGGTGAGCCAAGGTAAGGGGTCTCGGCGTTCCAGCCGTCAGCTGGACTTTGAGAGAAGGGGCTACTGAAGGATCCGGTGTTATGCGGCTCGCCAGGGCAGTAGTCTGTCAACGAACTTTGTGCCTGAGTTTGATCGTAGCTTTCGAGGTTCAGACACTGGAAGTCTAAAATGTCCTCGGAATAGTTCGAAAAGGTGCACTCGGTGTTGAAAGGGGAAGTGGGAGGAGACAAGGGCTTCGACGGAATTTGACAGGAGGTAGTTCCACTAGTGTACGCGGGCAAGCTTTTATCGGCTGGCTGCTGCTGCTGGCTCATGGCTTGAAGTTTAGAGAGGCTTTTGTTGATCTGTAATAAGTTCTGACTCAAACAAACCTCGCTCCTTTCGCTACTCTCAGTCCGTATAACCCCTCCCGCCTTAGGCTTTTCGCCCCTTTCGGGATTCTCCGGCGCAGACGCTTCTCGACCTCTTCCTCTCAGATCGAAGCCGCTATTCAGACGAACAGCAGCGTCCGTCAGTCCCTCAGCATACGGGGAGTTCAGCGACAAGGGGGACAGAGATAGCGACAGAGGTAAATGCTCAGAGTTTGGCACACCTTTCGAGAAATCCCGAACCCTGTCGTAGCTGCCGGCCATCGCACGGTGTTGGCAAGGAGACAGCGCTTCCTCTTTGACTTTACTGACAGGCATCTCTCCCAAAACCGTTCTCTCCGGGGGGACGCAAGTGACCAACCTGGGCTCCCTCAGAACAGAAGGCCCTGGTCCCTTGTTTCCATCTTGTTTCTGGGCTTCGCGGCCTTCCACCTCCCAGCTTCCCTCGGCCCTGCGGCGCAGTCGAAGAAGAGGCAAAGGCTTGATCTCCGCGATGTCCACCTCCTTCTTGAGACTTTTCATGAGCACGTTCTGTCGCTCGAGTGACCCCTGAAGCCCACTTCTACCTTGAACAGAAATTTGTGGTCTGCGGTCCTTCTTTTCCGTGCCGATTCTTGAAAGCGCTGGTCTCCTCTTGCGTCTTTTCTTCGGCTTGACGGTGCTTTCTTTCCGGCAATGCTCCAAGACGTCCTGCACGGCTTTGGTGGCTTGCTCCAGGCCTACGCTCTTGTCTGCTTCTCCGTGACCTCGAATCCTCTCCATTTCCAAGTTTAAAATCGCGACAGAATCTAAAATAGCTTTAAAGGGGTCAATCTCGTCTGTGCACGTTTCTGGACCTCCGGATTCCTCCGCTGCACCGTCCCCTTTGGCTCTACTCTCCATTTCCCACTCCATTCCCCTCTTCCTCTTCAGACGGATTTTGAAGTTACAGCTCTGCTCATCCTCTGTATTAACAGAAGACTCTGTTGCCGACAAATCACTATTAGCGGTCCTGTGCTCAAGCTGTACAGCTAGTTCCTGTGCTCCCTTTTGACGACCATCTTGCCCCTCTCGTAATCCCTCCTGGGTTTCTTTTACTGCATCAACATACTCTTCGATGCTCTCCAGCACAGAGGTCATTTTAGAGGTCCTGCTGCTATGGTTTAAGCTCTTCCCTGCCTGCAGGCTACCTGTTCTACCCCGGTCTCGGAGCACTCGAGCGTTCGAGTGGTCTTGCGCTAACCTAGCCTGAGCAGGTCGAAGGCCTTTTCTGGAGTGTAGCTTTTTCAGCGCCAACATCTTAGACGGCCTGGCTGTAGCACGATTTTTCAGTCCCGTGATCTCGTCTGTTAACGCCGAATCTACAGGTAACAGACGACCTTCGTTATGATCCCCACTGTTCCCTTTAGACATGTGTAACTGACTGTCCACCCTGGCCTTTACATGTTTACTGGCACACTGTGAATCCACTATAGTCACGATTGCATCCTGATCTGGATCCTGATTGTCGAGGGATTCTCGAAATGCCCGTTTCTTTAAAGGTATGCTACTCTGGGAATTGTGGTCCAGACTGCCCTTAACAGGAGAGATGGGCTCCGTAGAGAGTGGAGTCCCACCCACCCCTCGCCTTTTGGCTGTCTGTACACCTCCCTGGTCACCTGAATGCAGGATCTGTGCAATATCCTGGGAGGCTTTTTGAGTCAAGATCTCACTGTTCCTTACTGGACCACTGCCTACACCTGAGCCCTTCCTCTCGCTATCAGGGAGGGTCATCGATTTGTTAACATGCTGCGTCTCGTTTTTATTCGGAGTACGCCGCGGTAGATTCCTGAGCACACTGTTGTACCCTTTGCCATCCTGCTCTTGGCCGATCATCTGACTGCCCAAGCTCTTAAAAACATCAGACAGGAGGACTCGTGCCTTCTTAAGGACAATGGTTTTACTCCCTAACTGTAACAGAAAATCGGTCTTGCTTTGTGCAATAGCTTCTTGTAGGCCCGTGACCTCTGCCTGCCTTTCAACTGAGCTCTTTTCCTTACCTTCCCCTTCAGCTATGCCTTTCACACTCTCTTTTGTTTGACCTCCTGTGGCATGTCCTCGATTCTTAGCATCAGTCCCTATCTCCTCACCCTCTTTTAAAGCTTTCTCAATGCTAACATGAGCAGAGATAACAGTGAGCCTCTCACGGTTACTTTCTTTCCTGCCCTCAGGATCCTGCCCGTCATTACCCCCTGCGCTTCCCAATTGAGCTTCCTGCGTTTCCTTCACAGCATGTTGTGGTGTGAGCATGTTAACAGCATCCCTGCCACTTAATAAATCACACGTCATTTTCAACCTGTCTGCACTTCCCATGTTCACCGGCGTGAAGTACATTTCCCTCACCCCTTTCTTACCTTGAGCTCTAGCGATAGCTTTGCCCCCTTTGCACTTAGATTTCTGCGGCTTTGCGGATGACAATGTTCTTGCGGGTTCTGCGTTAGCTTCCCCGTTTGCCTGTCCCTCAGCTGCCTTACCTGCTGCTGGCTCTCCCGGGAGAGACACTCTGACCAGACTGACTTTCACATAGCGATTCAACCCCGAAGGGGGGCCGAGAGTAGAGCGACTCGAGGAAGGGGGCATGGAAGAGGGAACGTCGAGAGCGCCAGAAACAACAGAAGGTCTGTTTTTTTCCTCTCTCTCCCCTGAGGTCGCTGAAGCAATCGGGGAGCCGAAATCCCCTTCCTTAGCAGCACTGGAGCTGGTGATGTGTTTCCCGCCGTCAGCGATCTCCTTGTGACAATCCGCGAAGCCGCGCTGCACAAGCTCCTCGTTTGTGGTCGCCGGTGAGATCCGGGATTGTAACGACTTGCCCGAATTTGCGTTCCTCCTACTAGTGTATTTTTTGAACCGGGACTTATTTCCTTTCACTGAAAGGCGCCTGAAGTCTTTTCTGCCTCCATGGCTTCCTCCTCTGCTTTGTTGAGAACAACCTCTGCTGCCCATGTGGAGCTTCGACGTCTGCTTGAGCATTTTCACTCTCTTTTTATTGAAGGCAGAGAGTTTGGATCGGTCGAAGGCTCGAACACCTCTCAGGCGACTTCGCAGCATATTCCTGGTCCTTGAAGAAATGGCCATCTGATGAACAACTCGAACTGCTGAAGCACCTAAGCTTCGTCCCTTCGCCTTTGGAAAGCCTTTATCACACACACTCGACACCGATCTTAAAGTGAAGGGTTTTAAGTTCAATTCAGCCGCGGCTTTGCTATTCGGCAAGTCGTTGAAACCGCCCCGTCCGTCCTCACCTGTCTTTAGCTGCACGTCCGTAAGCGCGGAGGGGTCCGGTCGGTTGTCTCTCCACTCCGGTTTTGGTCTCTCGCTCTCGATCTTCTGCAGAAGAGCTCTTTCCTTGCTGGCAGGGTCTTTGCAGCTTAAGAGGAAGTCCAGCTTGTGATTGTACAGGCAAACGCTTACGTCCTTCAGATTGAAATGAGAATGGGACGGCATGAGAAGGTACCGCTGCCTCTTCTCCGCTTGTCTGGCTCGCTCCTCCCTTTTCCACCTCTTAGTCTTTGTCACCTTACCGCTCACAGTAGGGGCGTTCCTCTTCATCTGCTGGGAAAAGGAATTCCTCAAAGAGCAAGCTGAGAGACAGGACATGCAGAGAGAAGGGGAGAGTTAGAAACAGGCTGAGATGGGTGGAAAAACTCAAAGAAAATGCAGATATGGCTTTGAGACACTTTAGAATTGAAAGGTCACTGGGCTTTATTGAACTGTGCTCAGCAGCAGGAGTGTGTGCCAGTATCTAAGATCTGAACCTCCTCGGCGTAAATGTACTGAATCATAACTGGAAGGAAATACCTGGATTGGATACAGTAAGAAACGGTGTACCATTCCCCTTCTCACGGTTCAGTCGCAGATCAGTCTCTCTGAATTTGTATTTCTGGCCTAATGGATCACTCGGGCCTACCCACTCAGGAAGCCTCTCCAGCCTGTGCCTGAAGAATCCTTCTCCCCTCCTAAAAAAACAAAAAACAAAATAATAATAATAATAATAATAATAATAAGTAATATGACTGTTAATCAGGGGGATTCATTAGGAATGAATTATGAAAAATAAATATACAAATAAATGTATGTTAATACAATTATATATATATATATAATATAACGACTCATAACGGACAGCTGCTGTATAATCCACACCCATTTGTGGCACCTTACCTCTCACAGGTGCAACATTCACACATCTCATTGTCCTCCCCAAAAAAGCTGTCGCCATAGTAACAAGTGATCTCCTCCCCAGGTGAGATGGGCCGGACCACTTTCACACATGCTCCGTTCTTATCCCCAGGTACAAACTGTCAAAGGAAAAAAAAAAAGGAGGGGCAGGAAGGAAGGGTGTGCTGTTAATTTGTATTTGACAATATCAAAAAATAAATGTTTAAATAATAATAATAATAATAATAATAATGGCTAAATAATAAAGACTATAGGAGAAGTGAATCACTGGATGGCTTACCTTACAGTTGGGCCTGCAGTCTTCAGCCGTGAAACAGAGAGTAAACAGGAGTAAGTGAACAGGCTTCAGAGCAGTCAATCAATTACTCAATCAATAATGTTCTGTTATGTTAACGGAGTGTCCGTCCGCACCGTGTCATATTACAGTTTGTATACATGCAGTAACCGAAACTCACGGCTCTTATGTACGAGTGCATCGAGCTCTCACCATGGTTGATGAAGGCGGCAGGCCCCAGCCAGAGCTGTGCACACTGCTTACGCGTGGAGTACATAACACTGAAATCATTCACCCCAGTCCTCAGCACAGCGCTGTCTGCCGGACTCAGCTCAGCTATGCAGCCCTGCAGCACCTCCACCCGCTCTCCAACCAACCTGAGTCAATCCACAGCATCACAATTACTCACAGAGAAAAACTTCATATGCTCAGATATTCTTCATAACAACACATTCACAGACAGACGCACAATATAATATGATTCAATATGGTTTATATATTTAGATTACCACATCTTATTTTCAGAGTTTTAAGAACTTAATCAAAATATGAATGAGAAATTCCTTAATAACAGCAAACAATCCATAATAAACAATTATTTAATATATATTTAAAAGATTATTTACATATAATAGCAAAAACTAATATAATAATCATTATTATCCTTGCTACATAAACAAAAAATGTGAAGTTGTTGAAGATGTTAAGTTTAATAATTAGTTAATTATTAGTTGTATTAATTTGTTTTTTTATTAATTATTATTACAATATTATGATACTGTAAAAATATCATACCAGAAAAAACATAATATACACACACTAATATATATAATATAACAATATAATAATATATATATATCCCATTTACTTTAATGTATAAAAATCTAGGGTTGCAATATATATAATCTGAATTATAGGTTCTTGCGACATCATTTCAGACATGAAAACTAATGAGCTGTGACAAAGATGACCAGTCCAGAAAACAAAACCCTATAATGTTATTTTTTTTATGTGAAAATAAAACTTTTGCTGCATTCAGACCCTTAAAATGCAAATTTGAATTATTAACAAACTATGCCAATTTAAACCATGCTGAAAAAGCACCTCTCACTCTCTCTCTCACACACACACACACACACACACACGCGCACACACGCGCGCATACACACACGCGCGCATACACACACACGCGCGCACACACACACACGCGCGCACACACCATATAGCCGTTATAATTACAGGCTATAATTTGTGCTTCATTGGCTCCATAATGAGGCGTTGTGCTTGGACCCCAATAATTGCCACAATGTAATTTGAAGACACTTGTAATAAGATGATGATGCGCCGCTCCCAAAGCCACAGTTATGAGAGATCAAAGAAATCAACGTGCTCTACATCAATTCAGACTCCAGCTAAATATTAGCAGGTTACCCTGGTAACAGACAATGATCACTTACACAAATGAACTTTTTTTTATTGAAGAAGGAAATTAGAATATAAGAAGATTAATCCAATTCTAAACGCTCCCAGAACAAGGCTTCCCTTTCATCTTTGGGTGAAGGTTACCGTGGCTCTGATTGGTGCAGAAATATGAAATACTATATCTATGAGTCTGGGTGAAGAATGTTGAGAGCCGTTGCTGTGCGGTGTTGGGGAGGAGGGGGTGGGATTCTCCCTCAGATTTAAAAACGACTCAGAGCCCGACTCAGAGCCCGACTGACAGGTGACAGGTTTGCACCAGAGGTTCTCGGCCCTGGTCCTACATATGTAATTCAGCTCACCTGCTAATGAACGAGCTGTTCCTCAGATTACAAGGGTGTGTATCAGCAGGAAACACAATAATTTTACTATGCAGGGTAGCGGGACCCGATTTACCATTTTTATAATTAAAATATTTAAAATAATAAAATGTGGAGTCTCACCAGTGTCTTGTTGCTGTGATTTTGGCTCCATTGGTCTCTGAGGAATACCGGTCACATGACTCAATCTGCACTCCACTGTCCAACAGGAACGCAGTGAGATAGCGGTACATCTACAAAACGAGATACACTGTTAAAACACTGGGACACACAGTCTGCTCCGCCCGTCTCCCTAATGACAGCCATAACCACTGTGCACTGAGTGACTCAGCGCCAGATCATGAGGAATTCCCTTTAGGCTCAACAGAGACAGCTCTTTTCTTTTGTCAACAATAAATCTCTAAAGACAGAACACACACACACTTCACTGAGTTGATGAACCAGTGACACCACTGTGCTTTAACGAGGCGAAACCTCAGCAGCTGAGAGCAGAGAGAGAAGGTCCACTCACGTGCTGTTTAAGGAGCTCCTGCCGGTGGGTGCCCAGACTGGTGAAGTAGCCATTGGTCCACTCGCCATCTAGCAGAGCATCGAAGGTGGCCTGGAAGTCCTTGGTGCGCTTGAAGCGCAGCAGAGTCTCTCTCAGGTAGCCCCACCGCCGGATCTCTGGAAGAGGACTGAGTGAACACGGTCGAAAAGACGTTATTCTAACGACGTGGGAATCATTGCAGCTATAGATTATCTCTAGTGATCAAATAAATGACACAAACGTCATGATATTCTAATTCTAGTTAATTACAGGTAGACACTGAAACTGACCACTGACTTTGTATATTCTAATGTTATATAGAGTTAAATACAGGTAGACACTGAAACTGACCACTGACCATGTGTATTTGGGTTTATTCTAATACAGTAATTCACACCCTTATCATAAAGAGGTGTAATTAAATAGTATAATCATCGTCGGATCAGACGGCGTCTATGGAAATGTATAATTCACTATTATTTACAATGCAAATTGCTCCGGGTTTGCATGTCCTTGTAGGCTGCAAACAGTGCACGACTGTATCAGCCACAAATCACAATGACGCATGTGACAGGCGGCACTCTCCAAAAACACAGAAATAAAATCTGACCTACAGATAAAAACCAGCCCTCCTACTGTACTCCTGTCCTCAGACTTACTGTAGAAGATCTTAGTCTTCACTCAGAGGTTTAGTGTTATTGTCTTGTAACAGCTGCAGTTAAACAGTCGTGAAGGCTGTGGTTACTGCTGCACCCTCAGCATCCCCACTTCCCATGGACCTTTATTAAAGATTAATGAAGGATCACTTTATAATGAACACATGAACAGCAGATGGCTCGCAACACCAGTCTGCTGGACAAACCAACAGAGACCCTTTTATATGAATAATAATAATAATAATAATAATAATAATAATATATTCTATATATATATATATATATATATATATATATATATATATATACACTGTATTATTATAACAAATAATAATACCTTTTTATTTATACATTTAAAATAATAATAAAAATATTATATTATATATATAAAATTCTTCTCTATTGTTTTTCACTTTTCAACAAAATGTGAATCTTATTTTTTAACATTGTATCTAAACTTCATGATAAATTGACCAATAGAAATGCTCCAAAATGACTTGGAAGAAAATCTTCTAACACTGACATCCATTGAAGGATAAGAAGGTTATTTCCTTCGATGTTATGGAGATGAGTGTTGTTGTTTTTTTACAGCTCTATATTACTTTTAGTCCTTAACTTATTATTCTTTATTCTATTTATTGTTTAGTGTATTTGTATCTCAGTCTGTTTGTTTGTTTGTTACAGGTCATACCTGTGTTGCTCTCACCAAGTAAAATGTCTCGTATGTGTAACAAACTTAAAATAAAGATTCTGATTCTGAGATCCGGTTTTAGCACGACACCAATGATATATCCTCGACTCAAAGAATCGCTAGGAGAACAGTTCTTTAGATTAATGGGTTCTATACGACACTTAAATTGGTTCCACAAGTCCAAGAACCAAGAACCTGTTACTGCTTAAGAGTGTTGTGCATTTATGCATAATTTAGCGTAACACCTACATTTTTTTGTATTAAAAGCAATGATTACTTAATATACACAACTAGAAATACTGCATGTATTAGTTAGGGTACTGGAAATGGACAATTTGGACAAATTGCCTAACAAATACAGTCAGTAAACAAGCGTACATACATACTGTATTATAATAACAATAATGAAAATATATATTTTTTATTTAAAAATTGTTACCATACAGTATGTGTGTATATATACACACATACTGTATGATAATAATTACTTATATATATATATATATATATATATATATATATATAAATAAATGAATTATTGTTATTATATATATATATATATATATATATATATATATATATATATATATATAATAACAATAATTCATTTATTTATATATATATATATATATATATATATATATATATATAAGTAATTATTACCATACAGTATGTGTGTATATATACACACATACTGTATGATAATAATTACTTATATATATATATATATATATATATATATATAAATAAATGAATTATTGTTATTATATATATATATATATATATATATATATATATATATATATATATATATATACACATACATACATACACACACTGTATTTTTTTCATTAATTATTGTTATCATCATACAGTGTGTGTGTGCGACTGGATAACTGATATCAAAATACAATTTTAGAGCCTCTAATGGATGTAATCTTGACCATGTCAATTATACCCACTGTGTGTGTTCATGTACTGTCCCCTTACACACATACTACTGCATGTGTAGCCACATGACTCCACCCTGTCCATTCTGTGACAAAGACGCAACATGGAGAACTCAAACACGGAGCCAGCTGAGCAACTCGAGCAGTTTCTACAATCTTCCTAACGATCGAAATCGAGAAATAAGTTCAATTCATTGTGTTATTAATATAAGGTCACATCGCCCAGCACTAATTATATATATATATATATATATATATATATATATATATATATATGTGCATTTATGCATATATATATATATGCACTGTAATCTATGGTCAAAGCATAAACTCTGTGGACAACCTTTACAAACGTAATGTGGAACCAAATTGTACATATATATCTTTTCTTAAATGTGAAAATAAAAAAAAAATAACTGAAAATATTATTATATTAATATATATTACAGGAGACAGCCTACACCCCTTCACTAGGCCTCCTCTTCACGTCCACTTCCACTAACTTCTCCCTGTTCCTACTAACTAACAGTGTATTTGTATTTGTTTGTTATCAGCTCTGATGTCTATAGACCTTCACCAGTGGTCAATTTCTGACCACAGATCACTGTCGGCTGCATATTTGACAGGCGCACAAGTCACGAGTCACCATATAATAAATCAACAGTTTACAATCTATTTAACTGAATGATGTAAAAATTAATAATGCGTCTTTATCACCACAGGCAAAGGCTGTTCTAGAAGTGCATTCACCTCAACCGAACTGCACAGAGAGTATTTTATAATATTGTGAATTTATTAAAAAAAAGAAAATCGTATGCTTCCAGCTATCATCTGCTTATCTATACTACTAAGCAGTGTGCTGTGGACTGTGCCTGTGAGTGTGTGCGTGTGCTAATGATGAGTGCAAATGCTACCTTATGTTCATCTTATGGGTGCTGAACCCCAGCAAGGGGTCCAGCACCAGGCTTGTGGCCAGATCATCCGTCTCGCACAGCTCTCTCACACTCATTCTATAGGATCCTTCCATGTTCGCCCACCATCCACATGCTGAAAGACAAGAGTACAAGAAGGTACAAGAGTTCAGCTCCAAACCCATCCTGCTACAACTCATCTACAAGACATGTCCAAAAGTTTGCAGACACTGGCTCGTCCAGACACTCTTCAGGGTACTGATGACAGCCTATACCCTTCTGGGAAGGCCTGTACTCTTCTGTACATCCCGATCTCACCTATATCAGCTAGATTTGATCATTAAATGGGGTAATTAGGTATTCTGGGCGCACAGTGATGCCAGAGATCATTATTCGTTGAGCTTGATGAGCTGGGTTAGGTGTAACTGAGGTGAGTTCCAGTGCCTGGACTCTGTATGAGTGATGTTGGGGTCTACTGATTCACCAATAACAATAATAATAATAATAATAACAATAATAGTAATAAGCCAGCTGTATAAGCGCTGTAGACCATCAGCACCATGCTACAGGTTCTCTACCCTGCACCAGCTCCCGCCAGCCCTCTCTGACCTGCCACTGTTTACATCTCACTGATCTCTCACATCATGCAGGCCTTTTTTAAGAGGATCCCCTTAAAGTGGCTGAAGGCGATGATTAGAAAATTCATCTGAGCAATTCCAGTGCGGTCAGGGTCATCTGATTGCATCCGTGCTGTAATCACAAGTCATATATATATATAATAAATAAATAAATACATAAATAAACAAACAGTCAGGGAGTTTAATAAGCTTTGCAGTAGGATTGCAGAGCCAGCATGGTGTGCAGGACAGAAATCAGCTGGTTTGCAAACTTTAGTCTTCAAAACAAAAAAGCAAATGCATTAGATAAGCAGGAGGTGGAGGGAGGTGGATGGAGGTGGGCTGTGCCTGATCCCTGCAGGACTGATGAAGGTGGAGACCAGTGCTTCAGAAAAAGGCGCTAAAGGACTTAAAGGTCTATATATTAATTTATATATATATATTTAAAAACAATCTAGACCACATTCAAGCCCATAAATCATCAATCATCAATCAAAGCCATGCCATTGATTAGGCAAAGCCAGTGCAGCCACTTTCCCTCCAGCTGGGATTAACAGCATTAGTTCTGTTCCCCATTAAAACCAGTGCTGCTAAAACAGCCAGAGAGTTAAATAAGCACTACAGTGCGGCTGCAGAGCCAGGCTGGGCTGCAATCGTCGTTTAGGACGTCTAAAATTAGACGTTTGTGGCGTTTTGTGTTTTGCAGAGAGTGAGCGGAGGAGAGGGAGACGCTGCTGCTGCTGCTGCTGCTGCTGCTGCTGCTGTAGCTGCGGAGGCTGCAGGGATCAGCCCAGCTGGCCTCGATTCCCCCCCAAATCTGTGCACTAACGTTTGCATCCCTTCCGAGCACAAACAGCTGCAGGTTCAGCCCTGGAAAGCGCGCTGTGTGTGAGACGGGTGGGTTTTACCTGACGGGCTTTCGTCCCAAACCTCGATCGGCTCGTCCGTAGTGAAATATTTGCTAGCCTAGCCTAGCCTAGCCTAGCAATTGTTGTTATCGTCCGCTTCGGGAGCCCCATTTCCCTCTTAAGTCCCTCTGTGTCGGTCTTGTCACGTCGGTTAGACTCCAGACTCATAAATCCAGCTCCTCTGAAGCGGGGAATTTAATCCATTTGTTTGTAAATTGCGGTTTTTATTCGAAGCTGGAAGTTGGACTCCGAATAAGGCAGAAACCAGTTCGACCACAGTTATCTACGGTCGCGCGCTGATTGGTTCATTCGTAGGACCGAAGCACCGTCCCTGCGCTCCTATTGGTCTAGTGTGCGCGAATTCGCCGCTGGACCGCATCGGATTGGCTACGGGCTGTCCGCGGACTGCAGTTCGTCCCGCCTTGCTCCCTGGGGCTCAAGCTGCTTCGACCCACAAGGACATCACTGCTACTGAAGGAGGCGCAGCGCTTCAGAACCGGCTGATAAATTCCCACCAGTTTCAGACAATCTGACACTAATTTTGTGACTTTTACGACCCCAGGTTTGAAAAACATGAGGTGTTACATATGTTATTTATTGCACCAGCAAAAATATGCACTATAATAATAATAATTTGCATTATTTAAATATCAATACTTGTGTATGTTGGCCTTTTTAAGGTCTGTTCCCAATCCAGACTTCTATAAAATGTGATCAGTTCATTAAAAAAATCCCAATGTATTTTTTTCATAATTACTTAAATGTATTTAATATATTTAGAATATATATAATTGCATATTTATATATTTTTTAACATTACCGTAAACTATTCCTATAATAACTTTTTCAATCCAGACTTCTATAAAATGTGATCAGTTCATAAGTTTCATAATTACTTAAATGTATTTAATATATTTAGAATATATAATTGCATATTTATATATTTTTTAACATTACCATAAACTATTCCAATAATAACTTTTTTTTTCAATCCAGACTTCTATAAAATGTGATCAGTTCATAAGTTTCATAATTACTTAAATGTATTTAATATATTTAGAATATATAATTGCATATTTATATATTTTTTAATATTACCGTAAACTATTCCTATAATAACTTTTTTTTTTCAATCCAGACTTCTATAAAATGTGATCAGTTCATAAAAAAAATCCCAATGTATTTTTTTAATAATTACTTAAATGTATTTAATATATTTTGAATATATAATTGCATATTTATATATATTTTTAATATTACTGTAAACTATTCCTATAATAACTTTTTTTTTTCAATCCAGACTTCTATAAAATGTGATCAGTTCATAAAAAAAATCCCAATGTATTTTTTTCATAATTACTTAAATGTATTTAATATATTTTGAATATATAATTGCATATTTATATATTTTGTAACATTACTAACTAACTAACTTTTATTTATTTATTAAAAAAAAAAAAAAAAATTTAAGGTAACACTAGTTAATGTCGCAACAGTGGAAACTAAGACTGGCGGGGAATCACACAAGTCAGCCACAAGACAAGAGTGACTTTCTGGAATAGGGCAAGAAATAGGGCAAGTGCATCGTGTACTAGCTGTGGAGTGAAGTGGTAGGTGTGGTGTGGTGTGGTGTGGGAGACTGGGGTTCGACTCCTGGTCTGGGTGGCTATGCTATTCTACACCATTAAGAGTCCTTGGGCAAGACTCCTAACACTGCATTGTCCACCTCTGTAATACGAGTCCCCCTGTAGGCCGATCAGGATAAGCTTGGTTGGTGTGGCGCAACAGAAAACACCTCCACCGGCCACTGAGCTACCACACCATGTGGGAGACTGGGGTTCGATTCCCGGTCTGGGTGACTGTGGGTGCTGCACTACACCAATAAGAGTCCTTGGGCAAGACTCCTAACACTACACTGACCCTCCTCTGTAATACGAGTCCCCCTGTAGGCCGCTCTGGATAAGAGCACCAGCTAAATGCCATTAATGTTAATGTAGTTAATTTTAATTAATGTAATTAATTTTAGTAGTTTACATTTTTAATTAATTCATTTTTAAATCTTTTAAATTCTTTTCACCATCAGTATCTTTTATTTGATGTATTTTATTTTTATTTTTTAATTATCCAGTGGTGTTTAGGTGTTTTAGGCTGTGTTCAATCACCATGTGGACTTTCTACTAGATTTTGGAGGACCACTGCTGTGAGGATTGGATTGCATTTACCCACAAGAGCGTCAGAGAGGTCAGGATATTTGATGACCACCACCCCGTCTCATCCCATCCTAAAGTACTGGATGGAGCACCATCCATCATTCCAGAGGCCCCAGTTCCCCCTGCATTGCGCCATGAAGCTTTATACCCCTCTACTAGCCCACGCCTGGCATTAGGTGGCATGGTACCAACAGGTTCATGATATTCATCTGCTCCAGAGGTTCCTATTCTAGTGGCAGAAACTGGACAAGCCGTGTGCGCACAGCCAGCTGCACATCTAACTTAAAGTAGATGACCACATTCATTAGAAGCGGTGTCCACAAACTTACATTTTTTAATATTTTAAATTCTTTTCACCATCAGTATCTTTTATTTAATTTACGTTATTTATGAAATTAAAGCTCAATCTAAGCTAAAATTAAAATAGCCCCTAAAATTAAAATTTTCCCTGTTTATTAGTCAGTCTGGCCATCAGACATCAGTCGAGAGATCCATTCAGAATGACCTGGATAATATCTTAATTCTATATGAGCTCAGACGTGGAATGATGGCCTTCATCAGGTGTTTCTTTGAAAGCCTGTAAACACGGTCTCGTCATAAAATAAAAAAAAATATTTAATTAAAGACTAATTTAACATTTAGTAAAATATAAGTTGATGAAGAGCCACTAGGGATTAAGGATTCGGCCGTAAACAGAGATATACAAGCACAGGCCTGTGCAAATGTTTGTGCACCCCTGTTTGTCCTGTGCTGTGTAGATTTTCTGAGTGTAAATAAGTGAATAATCACCTACAAGGGAAAGAGGGGCATTTCCTGTGTTTCAGACACACATTTACGGAAGGCCGGTATTCCCAGTTCCAGTCCTTCGTGGGTGCGCTCAGCCAGGGGGAAGAAGGGCTTTGGGAACATAGCCGGTCAGTAGGCTGGGGTCAGCCTGGGTTTCACACTGTCTCTGGTTCAGTGTGAGCTGCTTGTCGGTCTGTTTTTATACTATTTCTGATTAAGGGATTTGATCCTCTCGGGATTTTAAACCTTGTCCATATTTACTGCACATCCAGTCCTTCTCATTTTCCCTGCTTTCTGACGCTTCTGCCCCCTGGTTGCGCCCATATCTCTGTGATGACGTTGCATAGAAACCCATCTAGACAAGGTCTGGAGTTCACAGAGAAGATCAGCATCCAAACTGGTGCTCATCTTAATATTATATATTAATATTAATAAATAAACAAATATAATTATATCTTTATTCTAATACTATACAGGTAGACACGCTCACTGACCACTGACTTTGTGTATTTGGGTTTATCCTAAAGTCAGTGGCAGGGGAGAGTGTCTACCTGTAATTAACTCTATATAACATTAGGATAAACCCAAACACAATGTTATATAGAGTTAATTACAGGACGACACTCTCACTGACCACTGACTATGTTTATTAGGGTTTATTCTAATGTTATATAGAGTTAATTACTGGTAGACACTCTCACTGTCCACTGACTTTGTTTATTTGGGTTTATTCTAATGTTATATAGAGTTAATTACAGGTAGACACTCTCACTGACCGCTGACTTTGTTTATTAGGGTTTATTCTAATGTTATATAGAGTTAATTACAGGTAGACACTCTCACTGACCGCTGACTTTGTTTATTAGGGTTTATTCTAATGTTATATAGAGTTAATTACAGGTAGACACTCTCACTGACCGCTGACTTTGTTTATTAGGGTTTATTCTAATGTTATATAGAGTTAATTACAGGTAGACACTCTCACTGACCGCTGACTTTGTTTATTAGGGTTTATTCTAATGTTATATAGAGTTAATTACAGGTAGACACTCTCACTGACCACTGACTTTATGTTTATTAGGGTTTATTCTAATGTTATATAGAGTTAATTACAGGTAGACGCTCTCACTGACCACTGACTTTATGTTTATTTGGGTTTATTCTAATGTTATATAGAGTTAATTACAGGTAGACACTCTCACTGACCGCTGACTTTGTTTATTAGGGTTTATTCTAATGTTATATAGAGTTAATTACAGGTAGACGCTCTCACTGACCACTGGATTTAGGATAAACCCAAATACACAAAGTCAGTGGCGGGGGAGAGTGTCTACCTGTAATTAACTCTATATAACATTAGGATAAACCCAAACACAATGTTATATAGAGTTAATTACAGGTATACACTCTCACTGACCACATGCTTATTTAGGTGGTTGGGATGTTTTGACCGAGAAACTCAGTAGGACTGTATCAGTGTGTGTGTGTGTGTGTGTGTGTGTGTGAGTTGAAGTAAATCCTGCAGCTGTGATGATGTACGCTGCTACATAAATGCACTTATTTACCAAAACTAATAAACTGCTTTAATAACCTGTAACTAAATCAGCTCCTCTCAGTTCAGCTGGAGTCTCACAAGATTAATTCAATTTAAAAGCAGATTACTTTACAAAAAATTACAAAAATAAAAGTTGCCTTAAATAACCTTAATTCTATTTTATTTAATTAAATAAAATTAATTCATTTAATTAGTTTTTTTTGTTTGTTTGGTGTTTAGATGTTTTAGGCTGTGTTCAATCACCATATTGGCTTTCTACTATATTTTTGAGGAGCATTGCTGTGAGGATTTGATTGCATTTACCCACAAGAGCATCAGAAAGTCAGGATAATGGAAGATCACCACCCCGTCTCATCCCATCCTAAAGTACTGGATGGAGCACCATCCATCATTCCAGAGACCCCAGCATTGCGCTGTGAAGCTTTATACCCCTCTACTAGCCCACGCCTGGCAACAGGTTCATGATGTTTATCTGCTCCAGAGGTTCCTGTTCTAGTGGCAGAAACTGGACAAGCTGTGTGCGCACAGCCAGCTGCACATCTAACTTAAAGAAGATGACCACATTCATTAGAAGCAGTGTCCACAAACTTTTGGACTTTGCTGCACAGAGACCAGGTGTGGTGGTGAGAAGGCGGGGCTTGAAGAGGCAGAAGACAGAAGATAGGGCTTGGACCTGTCCCCGTCCTGGAAGCTGAGGACGTACGGTCTCTTGGTCTCGGGACTGAAGCTCATGGCTGAGACGCAGAGCGCAGGACACAATGAAAGAACCAAGCAGCGAGTACAAATACACTATCTTTATTTTCTACCCGGTAACAGAAAGACGAAGATCTGTGATAACTCGGAAACAGAAGAGAGACATAAAAAAACTAACAGTTTTACTTCTTACTGCTTAAATTTTCCTCCCACTCCAAACAGCCGACTCCCGTCTTCCAAACCTTACAGGTATAATGATTATAGGTCACCCAGCATCAGTGCATGGAGGAAAAGAACATCCCTGATTGGTCGTCAAAGATAAAACAAAGTACAGACATTACCTAAGTCACCTCACTGCTGTCCATCAGGTAAAAACAACAGATCAGAAAGAAAACTGAATCAATAATAATAATAATCAATAATAATCAATAATAATAATAATAATAATAATAATAAGTAGTAAATCTTTCCTATCAGTGACGCTGTAGTTTAAATAGTTAGAAATGTGCACACTCACTGGGAAGGAGATGACGGATGGATAGCGGGCCTCTTATCGGACAGCCCAAAGCTCTGACTGTAGAACACGTATTTATTCGGTCCCAAAAATTTGGGTATTAAAATGTTTAAAAAAACAACAAAAAACCCCAAAAACAACATTTTAACCCCACCCCCACGACTCATTTCGGACCCCACCCCCACCCAAGAGAGCACAGCAAGTGAGATGGGAACAGAAGAAGGAGGAGGAGGATTAAGGGCAACTGGGGAAGAAAAGCCTGGAAACCTGACTATTGCCTTTTGAATGCAGCAGCCATCAGCCAAGAACACCCCCCCCCCATCTGAACTCCACACCCACCATCACTGCTGAACCAACCCCCCCCCCTCCTGAAGGGGTGACTGTGGAAAAAGAAACCGGCGCTTCACTTTAACGTGATTTTATTCTGCGATGAAAGCGGCCCAATATGTTTAATAACATTTTTAATTTGTTAATATGTAAAATCAGCTGCTTTTCTAAAGTTTAGTTGTTTTTTTTGGGGTAAAATTACATTAAAAGTCTCTATATCTCGAATTAATCGTCGTAAAGACAAAATAATCCAGAGAAAACTGAGATCATTGTGTTGAGAACCATTTTTCACGAACCATCCTGAGATTTTTTTTTAATAGAAATTAAAATCAGGATAATTAACTGATGTTAAAATAAATAACAATAAAAAAAGTTGTATATTCTCTCCGGATCATTTTCTCAAAATATCAGTTTTACAGGATAATTATGGACATAATTATCTAATTTAATACAGGGACTTTTATTCTGTCACTGCAGCCATTTATCTGAACACTGAAGGCTTTTAACAGTCAAATGTTTTTTTCTTGTTTTAGTTTTATTAACTATTATAAACAAACCCATTTCATTTTTAACATCATACCCTGCCGAGGGCTCTGCATCAGTACCGAGGTTCTGATCTGACGGCAACAAAATACAGCGCACCGCCTCACGGTAGCGTTCAGATATAGCCTACAAACAAAGCCTCACACTGAGGAGAAGAAGCACCAGCTTGATAGCAAGCAAGCTACCTACCCAGGCTAGCTTAACTGTCTCCTAATGTGAATGCAAGCTCCTTACACCAACACAAAAATAATAAAATAATAAAATACAGGCTAAGGTTAGCATCATGTTAGCCATGTTATCTCTTCAGATCTCGGACGGTAGAAAACATTGACACCACAAAGCCAAAACTGTCCGCCATGTTGCCAAATTTACAACCAGAGTCTGCGCAGTAGAGACCAGAGGAGGAGCCAGACTCTCCTTCTCGTTTGGTAGACCCGCCCCTTTTTCCAAGACCAAGCCTCAGTGTCTCAGACCGCCTTCACTGAGCTTCCAGCGCAGAAGCAGAGCGGCTTTCCCCCTGGATTCCCAGTCTGTCCGGTAAGTGCACAACAGCTCCAACAGTAAAAGGTCAGCTTGTGCGAGTTCCTCTACAGCTCAGCTCCTCCATGTACTGACCAGAAAGGACAACATGCAGCAGAGGCTGTCTGTCAATCACTTCATTCCTTACTTAAGTGTAGCTCCGCCTTCTTATGATAGAGCAGAGTAAGGGTTAAAAAAAATGGCCCAATATCAGCACAGAGAGCACTAACTGCTGGAATCTGGAGACACTGGAGATGGAAAGACAGTTTAGAGGAGGAGAATGGGCGGAGTTGTGTCATGGAAACATATGGGAATGGGCGGAGCTACACTTCATACTGCAACCAGCCTGCAGAGGCGCTAGACCTGTGGTGGCTTCACTACTGAGAGGCGCACATGTTAAAGAACTTGAATCTCACTAGCCTGACTAGACTGACCTCCACTCAGGGTGGGGCTTCTTCAGTCCGAGCAGAAAGTGGAACAGCGAGGGTGCAGCTATAAGCTACAGCTACAAGAACATCCAATCAGCGAAACGTCTCAAACCAGACTCATCTCTGCTGAATTCCACATAGTTGATGATTGCAGCCGTGCTACAGGACTTCATATTGACAACAGTGTGTGTGTGTGTGGGGGGTGGGGGGTGGGGGGTGGGTAATGAGAATTGCCCAGTTAAGCCCTGTTCCCATTTCTGCTGGCACCTCACTCAATCACAAAAGCCCAGCGTTTTGCTTAATCATGGCCTCGTTCAGGCTAGAATTTAACGAGAAAAAAAATAAAAATAAACAGTAATTAAAAAAAAAATAAAAAATCATGGCTTTCGTTGGACCTGAAAACTGATTCACATGTTAAAAGCAAAGTCCTCCATCAACTAGACAGAGCAGTCCTTTAAAAACTGACCGTTTACCAGTTTAAATAAATCTCTGACCCCCAAGCAACTCCCTTCTCTTTGCTTCAAGCTGTACCACTGTACCAATCACGAAGACATACATGACTTTGTAAGGGGGGGGGGGGGGGGGAAGAAAAGAGGTATTTCAATAGTGCCAAACCACTGCACTGGCTCAGCACCCCCAGTGGCCAGCAGGGGGCAGTGTTACTGCAGAATTGGATGCTCAGCCAGTCCTCGTTCCTCAGCAGAATGATGTAATGGAGAAACGGCAGGAACGCTGGGAAACGTGGAGTCAGCAGGGAGGGGGTGTTGGTGAAATGCGCCATCTGGCGGAATCAGAGGCAGGAGTCCGTGAGGCTGGCCAAAGGATTCCCAAATCCTTAAATAATTACAGCAGTAACTCCACTGTAATCCCAGTCAAACTTTAAAATCCAGCCTGGCGACTCACACGCAGAGCAAACGGGTTGGAATAGAAGAGATCGAGGGTGAGGGGGGGGGTATAATAAAAATAATAAAATACAAAGTCTAGGAGGGACAGCGAGGGTCCAAACATGAAGTGTGAGGTCAAGCCCCAGGTGAAGAGAGAAAGAGAGAGAGAGAGAGAGAGAAGCAAAGCAAAGCAGGTATGAGCTTAGAAGTTCAAGGAAAGCTGTAAAAGGTGTCCATCAGGTGGGAAGAGTGGGAATAGGATGGGGGAGGAAAAAGGGCAAATCCATGGGTAATTCCAGTCACTGCTGAATTTTGCCAAAATCAGCAAAAATCAGCCCAACATCTTGGGTGCAAGATATGTTTGGACCCCTCCCCAAATCCAGAACAGAATGATCAGATTTAACAGCGGAGAAGGAGAAACACAGCAGTGCCAACGGAGGCGGCGGAAGGAGGGGTACACATGATGCAGGATGGTGCGGGATGTTTAAATAAACCAATTCTCTTTATTGATAATTGATATTCAAAAAAGAGACTTAAAAAAAAAAAAAAAAAAGAAAAAAAAAAAAAAAGGAAAAACACACAAATTAAGCAAGAAAGTTTCAAAGCTGATCCATCTACAAAAACAAACAAACAAAAAATAACAGTTTCAACATGATTGTTTCTCTAAATGGAAAATGATGCACCTGTGAGCTCTTTCCCTCTTTAGGCCTTCGCTGCACATCCGCACAATGCAGCCAGCTAGCGCCTTCCTGCACATTTTGCCTATTCTCCCAGTCAAAGGGTGTGTTCTGTGCGAGTGTGTGTGTGTGTAAATATCTCTGTATTACAGTTCATAATCAGACTACTACCTAAAAGAGGAGGATGTGCAGCTGCGTGTTCAGCATTAAAACAGCAGGGCCTGAAAAGTGACACCTTAAAAAAAAAAAAAAAGGAAGAAGTTGAGTCACCTATGCCTTTCTCTGGACCCCTGGTGCACCCCCCCCCCCCCCCCCCTCTTCTGGCCGTTATCATGGCTCTTCCGGGACAGAGAGGCTGGCCAGCGAGAGGGCGAGGGGAGGGCGGGGAGAAAGAGGGGTAGAAGAGGGAAGAAATAAAAAAAACAAACAAAAAAAAAAAAAAACACAGTATAACAAACCTCACAGACGGTCCATTCACATTAATACACACGCGTACACACTCGCACCGCATCAAAGGGATCAAAGGGAAAGATCAGATAAAGAACAAGAAAAAAAAACAAACAAAAGAAGAAGAAAAAAAAAAAGGAGAGAGAGAAAGGACTTTAAACCCTGGGTACTGTTTTGCTTTGTTGCCATTTGGTGACCGAGGGGAAAGAAGCAGGGAGGTAGAGAGTGGGGTAGGGGTGGAGGGAGGGAGGGAGAGGGGGTTAAAGGAACGCTCCAGTGCTTTTTCAGCCTAATCTCGACCTGCTGAACCCCAGACTTCTAAAACACACAACCTACAGCAGCATCCAACGGGCCGATGCTTCACCGGTTGCATTCTGAGACTGTTTCAAGTTGACAGACACTGCGGACGAGAGGGCGAGGCAGAGAGAGAGAGAGAGAGCACGTGCGAGAGGGCACGCGGTCAGTCGTCAGCTATGGACGCAGCAGGTAGAAGTTAGGTGGTAAAACACTGGAAGATTCCTTAAAAAAAAAAAATTATAATAATAAAGGGGTGGGATTAATGGGGGTGGTCCAGCTGGTGCTATTTCTTGGCTTTTCCACCCTTGGCAGAATTGCGCGGCGGAGTGACCGGACGCCCTGAGCCCATTCCTCCTCCTCCTCCGTACGAATACAGCTTCTTATCGGCAGGCTTGAGGATCTGGCAGTGGGAGAGAACAGAGGGAAGAGGGAGGGAGGGTGGGTGAGTGAGGCTGCTTTTTAGAGCTACCATATATAGACACACGCCCCCACACACACACACAGAGAGAGAGAGAGCGAGAGAGAGAGAGAGAGAGCGAGCGAACACAGTGAGCCTTGCTTGGCTCCAGTGCATTTACCGCGCACACACACACACACACACACACACACACACCCCCACCCCCCCCGAAAGTGCAGCATACATGCACGGAAAGGAAAAATAGGTCAGGCTTATTCTGTACATCAGGCATCAGTACACATTACTCACATTACACAGCGCTGATAACCGGGAACGGGAGAATGGGAGATAAGCAGGGTGGAAAGGTCTGCGTATAGGACTGCGCGATATGGACAGTATAACAGTATTGGGATTATAGTGCTGCTTGAAGTAGCCGAATTAGCTGCATTCATTAGGAAGGGTGTCCACAAACATTTGGCCATGCAGCGTATCACACGTGCGCTACACCTTGCAACACATCAAACCCCACACTGTCAGTCACGGTCAGTCTTCAACCACCTTACTGACCTATCGCTATTTAATATATTGCAAGGTGCAGCACACTCACGACACGCCATGTCCAAATATTTGTGGACACCCCTTCTGATGCATGTATTCATTCTACATACTTTAAGCTGAGACAGAGGTGCAAAGCACACTTGGCTTGTCTAGTCCCTGTAGAGAAGTACTGCCAATAGAATAGGGCTCAACATGAATCTATCGACGCCATGCTGCCTGATGCCCGGCGTAGGCAAGAGGGGAATAAACCCCGCCCCCAGCATTGAGCTGTCAAATCCTCACAGCAACGCTTCAATACTCCAAAATCTAGTAGAAAGCCTTCTTCCCTGGACAGTAGAGATGGTTATACCAACAAAAGCAGGATTTAACACTCCCTGATTTCAGAAGAAGCAATGAATGAGCAGGTGTCCCAATACTTTTGTCTATAGGGTGTACTGAGCACTATAACACGGTCCATATCGTGCAGCCCTAAACGTGATCCCAACTTGCAATAATATTAAAACACACGATGAGGAGATTTAATAAGGCAACATGGTGAAAGCCTGGCCTGCAGTACTTTGACCAAAGTAGTTACCCTCTGATGGATTATAAGGTAAGGATGCACAGTAATCGGCCTTGACATGACAGATATGGTTAAATTTGCTATCAGCATCAGCCATGTTAACCCTTTAAAGCCTGAACCATTGAATAATTGGCAAAGCCAAGTAAATTCTTTAAAACCAGGATGGTAATTTGATCTTTGGAATAATTATAAAGTAAATTAAGTAACATTAGATATGACTTCTGGATCATATTTATCATATTTAATAATCTCTGGATTTTACTTTACAGTAGGTTTAGTTTATTTAAATAAATAAACAAATAAAAATAGGAACCATTCAGCCAGCAAAGAGCAAAATTGTTTACATTTTTTAAAGATAACTTAAGGGTTTTGGGAGTCATGCAAGTAAATTATATGAACATAAATATTTATGTATGTAGTGTATTTCTATATTTATTTTATAGCATTATATTTTCATATCATTTAACCCTAAAAAGCTCAAAAATGTCATATCAAATCTGAGCTTTATCAAAAGATAAATCTATGACAGAGTACGTCTACCAGAAGTCAGCCTGAGCATAAACGCGAAGCCCAACCCAGACTCACAAGTTCGAGTCTCGACTGGCACTGGTCTAGAGGTCGAGAAATGTTGAGCCAATGCTTGGTTACCTATAGAATCTGTATTTCTCCGTACTGCTGAATCAGGTGGGTGCAGACTTAGTTTATAAATGTTTATATTTATATATCTTATCATAGATGACCAATTCTGGCCCTGGACATTCGGCTTCCTGCACAGTTCTGTGCTTTTCCTTCTACCTGTTTATTGCCAGGTTTAGTAGGTAGGTCTGTTAGAGCAGGAAAATCAGCAAACTGCGCTCGACTCTGGCCACAGTTTCATATATGGACAACAGTATTGGGACGCACCTCTTAATCACTGAATTCAGGCATTTTATTCAGTCCCTTTGCCACAGGTGTATACAATCAAGCCCCTAGCCCTGCAGTCTGCCTTTCTTACACACATTAGTGAAAGAACGGGAGGTTCTGAAGAGCTCACTGAACTCCAGCGTGGTTCTGTATGTAATAGGAGACACCGCTGCACCAACAACAACAAGTCAGCTGGTGAAATTTAGACCTTCCCTCCTAGATCTTCCTCCATCCGCTGAGTGGTGTTGTTATTGAACAGTGGAAGAGTTTAGGAGGAACAGCTCACAGAGAGCAGCTCGGCCACCGAGTGTCTGTCAGACCACGTAAAGTTACAGAGCGGGGTCAGGGCCGAGTGCTGAGCTCAGAGCAGAATGCAGAGAAGCCTCCAACAACTGCAGCAGAGCTCCAGACCTGCTGCTGTTAGAGCTCAGAGCAAAAGAGGACAGACTCCATATTAATGCCTCTAGGTTTAGAATGGGATGTCAGAAAAGCTCCAGAAGGTGTAACATGTAGGTGTCCCAATACTTTTGTCCATATAGCGTATTCAGTATCTCATCACCCATACCATCAGCATTGGTTTCACTGGTGTGTTACTGGGAAATAATGGTGGTTGTGTCGTTCTCCTTACCTGGAAGGAGCACATGAGCGTTTCATCCACACTCATCATGGCTCCAGCGTTGTCAAACTCTCCGCAGTAGTTTGGAGCAGAGAACAGGGTGACCAGCTGCCTCTTTGCAAAAAACTCGTAGCCGTCCTCAACCACCTGCAGGAACAGGAAGAGCTTTCATCATGGGCTCGGGAGCTGACCGGAGCGGGACGGCGCTCAGCAGAAAGCCCATCAACACTGCGGCCGAGCTTTCAGATGCAGGCCGCTTTGTGGAAGAGCATCAAAGCGGCTTAAAAGAATTCACAGGCTTGGAAAAACCTCAGCGGCTGGAGCTTTGGTCACAGCAGAGGCAGCACTGTGTGAAGTCTTTCTGATGATGGTAGATGGTTTTACACTGTTTTCGGCCTTTATGGGTACAGGTTCTGTCCACACTCAAAGGCAGTCCTCCAATTGTGGCAAATTCCGGGCCAGAAAGTGAAGAAAACAAAAAAAATCCTCTCCAGGATTTTGCTCCAACTGCCTGGACAGCTCTGCTGCCCCCCCCCCCCACCCTTTACTTTCTGGCCCAGAATTCGCCCCCCTCTAAATCTCAACAGCAGATAAGAATAAACACCCGCCGTTTACTGACCTGATGTGCCCTGCATATGAGGTCCATGTCGTGCTTGTGCAGGAATTTGGCCACCACGTCAGCACCGAAAGTGAAGGAGACTCCACGGTCGTTCTCGCCCCAGCCCAGCACGTCTTTATCTGGGTCGGCCCACAGCAGGTCGCACAGCAGGCCCTGATCCGGCACGTCCGTGGGCCGCATCACACGCCGCACCTGCTCCATAGACTGCAGGTCTGGAGAGAGACCTGCCGAAAACGCACCACCACGTACCGGTTAGGGCCGCGACAACTGCCTGCCCACTACATCTGTACCAATTATGTTCATTTTGGTTCGAGAGAAAGGTGCAGAGCCAGAATTTTTAAGTCAGTGGTGGGGAGCCTCAGGGCCTCTGACGCCTGAGAGCATTTTAATGGTATATAATTAATATATTTTTTAAAAATTAAATAAATAAAAACACGTAGGTTCACTATTGGGTTTGGATACTAAATAAAAGGGCAATATTTGGGCTGCTGCAGTCCTGGAGACTCCATTCACCACCATTGTGAAGAAATCTGAGACTGTAGGTTTCTCTATAATGAACTAGAGCTGGGCAATACGACAATATTTTATAGTATCGTGATAATTTGTTATTGTGATAGCAATATGCTTTTCTAGGTATACAGAGGATACTGCTAATGCTTAATAAACACTGATCAGCTGCAGGTTTCATTACTGACAGTGTAATTAGACTAATCTAATTAGGTTTAATTAGATGAAGAGCAGCAGACGTTCAATATAAATAAATAACTGTACTACTGAATAATAGTTTATAGGAATCGTCGCTAGTGAGGTCTGAGTATTGTGATAAATATCGTGATCTAGTATTTTTACCATATCGCCAAGCCCTATAATGAACCATTCCCCATTAAATCTCACTCTAAATTACTTTACATCTCAACCATTGATTAAAACAATGGCATCCCCCCTTCTGTCCCTTTTACAGGAATACTACAGTTCTCGGTTCTCTAGCAGAGTCAGTTACCAAGACATCAATTCTAACACCTACCCATTTATTCTGAAGAAACCAGTGGTCCGTTTATTCTGAAGAAATCATACGATTTTAGTATAATTTTAACACTCAGAGGTTCTTAAGAATGTTCCTAAATACAATTCTCCAAAAACATTTGGAGAAAAAAAGCCTTGATATTTGTATTTAATACTTGAGTATTAAAGAGGCAGAATTTCAACGTCAACAAATTAAGAAAGTCAATAATAAAAAAACTACATAAAAAATATATATTAATTAATTCAACTCCAGTATAAAGTTTAAAAAAAGAAAACAGCACATCTAAGAGGAATTTCTTTAAGACACTTTTGTGAACCCAGCTCAAGAAATCAGCCAAGTAAATTGGCAACTGCTTACAAAAATAAAATAAAATAAAAATATCAGACTAAAGCCTTGGTAGGAAGTATTTGATCTGTGTTTCTAATACAGGAAAACGTGTCAAAATGGTCACTGGCAATATACTGTGTGGTACAAACGGGACAGGCAGCGTTTAGGTTGGGAAAATAAATAAATTAATAAATAAATAAAAATGAAGGACTGCTTTATCTGCATGCCTAGTCACCCCATTAATGCCCAGAAAAGCTACAAACCCACTGCATCTACCTACAGCTATCCACCCCAGCTCTCTAACAAATGATCATCGAAGTGTTCAGCATATTATTGTTGGTTGTGAAGGAATGTGTTGGGCATGACTACCAGATCCCAATCTACCGGAGGGAAAAACCGACGTATTTACATACTCCGCCTTCACAGATTCAGTTCTCGACTGGGCCAGATAATAAAGATAATAAGCAACAGAGTTCTAGAATAATATAACAGACAGTCCTCAGTTAGCAGTGCTCCTTAAATATCACCTCATTGAGTTCTCTGTCCCAGACAATCCCACCAGTGAAATGTTAAGACACAATGGAATAAGCAAATGTCAAAAACCAATAGTGAAACCCACCTACACACAAGTTCTATTCTTAACACTGAAGTATTACTCAAATACATCCGACACCAGAGAGCGGCAGTCTAGTAGAATCATGAGCCTCAGCGAGTTTAATAAAACAGTATAAACACAAGCTCATTTCATCATGAGACGAGACGGATATTAAAATAAGCTCGGAGACGCCGCCGTCTGCACTCACCTCCATGGCAACAGAAAATCTTCTCGTCTACGATGGCGGCCACAGGTAAGCAGTTAAAGCAGTCTGTGAAAGTCTTCCACAGCTTAATGTTATACCGTCTCTTACCTGAACAAAAGACACACACACAGAGACACCATTAGGATCTAGACATGCTTTATAAAACCACTCATTACACATTAGACTCAGGCTCACAGTCTTTTTCTCACCAAGAGCCCAACTACTCGAAGACAGAGGCAGTCGCCGTATGAACTAAGCACTGCAGAAGTGTCAGTGTGAGTCTTTGGACGGGAAAAACTCATAACACTCAAACTTTCCTGCCGTTCAGATCGATTGGGCATGTTAGGCATCAGGTCTGGGTCTAACCTGACCATCAGGATACACAGAGTGTGAAAATGTTTGACCTCATGATTCAATTCAATCAGGATTCTTTAGCAGTTGATGGATTATGGAACATTTTCTTACGAACCCCAACTGAACTGAACAGCGTGCTAAAGAGACCCTAATTGAACTGAACAGCGTGCTAAAGAGACCCTAATTGAACTGAACAGCGTGCTAAAGAGACCCTAATTGAACTGAACAGCGTGCTAAAGAGACCCTAATTGAACTGAACCGCGTCGTCATTAAGAAAGAACCCTTAAGAATTGTTCTTGATCTAAACTCTAATAAAATACAACAGTTTATAGAACAGTTCCTAATCCGTGAATCAGGAGTCAGTGAATCAGGAGTCAGTGAATCCCCTCAGAGCTCTTCATCGCCACACAGATGCGGTTTCACAGCCCATTTTTCCAGCCTATTTGAAGACAATTTCTGAAGCCTTTTTCTGAATCCTGACCTTATTATCCTGGCTGGGTTCAGAGAGATCATGACTAACCATCCCGCTTACTGGCAATCCCCTCATGCACAAACACTCTGCAGAGCGCCAGCCTGAATCCGTGGAGGACAGGGAAAGGGAAAACTCTGAAAACCTTGTGGACGTAGCCCTCCTTACCCAGGATGAGGGAGCGTATGTTCAGTGATGTATACACTGCTTTGCTACATGTACGCAAGGTGTTTTTACACAGAGAACCGTACACAGGGGCTTGTAAGAGCATGTGTTGTGTTTACACTGTCTGGCCGATTTATCGGAAACCCGATATGGTAGCGCCACTTTGCTGGTAAACAGTTTTTGAGAGAGATTGCGTTAGCCAACCTCTAGCCTGGTGCCCCACTAACCCCCAGATGGTCCACATTTCAGCTCCATCTCAAGTGTGGCCCTGTGTGAGTCACGGCTGGTTAGAAACTAAATTACGCCATCATTTTTGTTGACCAAACGGCACCCTACAGAACCCTGAACAGCGTCCTTAAGAACCCCAGTTGAACCAAACGGCGTCCTTAAGAACCCCAGTTGAACCAAACGGCGTCCTTAAGAACCCCAGTTGAACCAAACGGCGTCCTTAAGAAGCCCGCTTAAAGAACCCTAACTGAACTGAACAGTCGTTTCTCGCTCCAGGCTAGTCTGCTCTACGTGTCTCATTTCATAACCACCAGCCAAATAAATGCTCTGCTCAACAGAAGCAAGCCAATGATGAATGGTGTAGTGGAGGCTAATGAATGGTACAGCTACAGCACATACAGTAGACCTATACGGTAGCTCAGTGGTCAGCTGGCAGAAGTACAAGTAGTTCCTAATAAAGTGGACAGCAGACGTATGTCCGCAGGCATTAATCTAATGGGGTCTAATGGAGAATGTATTAGTGCTCTGTTGGGAGCATAGATCCATGAGGGCATGACTGAACATCTCGGATTGGGTTAAGTGCTTACACTCATCGTAGAAGCCGTAGATGCGGTTGATGGAGGCGCACTCGTGGTTGCCGCGGAGCAGGAAGAAGTTTTCAGGGTATTTGACCTTGTAGGCCAGCAGGAGGCAGATGGTCTCCAGAGACTGCTTCCCTCTGTCCACGTAATCCCCCAGAAATAGGTAGTTGCTCTCTGGAGGGAAGCCTCCGTACTCAAAGAGTCGCAGGAGATCATAGTACTGACCATGGACGTCACCTGTAAGGACGAAAGAGACGATTTAAGAATTGAGACAAGCCTCAAAGCATAGAAATATGATTTAAAATCATAATTATTACTTAAATAAATAAATAAATGGTGCTACAAACAGTTCTTTGAGCAAAGAAACAGAACAATTTCCAAACGCCGTCCACACATTCATTCACCCTGTCTTATTGTCAATATTTAAAAGATTTAATTGTCATGATTTACAATATTTTAATATCCTGACCCACAGAAAAAAAAAAAAAAAAAAAAATGCATCGGCAACATATTTTAATAACTACTCTCTAAAAACTCCCAAACTTACAATACAACAATACCACCAAGTGGTGCAGTGGTGGCTCCCCAGCGGTTAGAGCTCCGGGCTATTGATGACAGGGCTGCAGGTTTGATACCTGGACTCAGCAAGCTGCCCCTGTGTGGCCCTTGAGCAAGGCCCTTCACCCTCTCTGCTCACCGATGTGCTGGAGTTGGCTGCCCACCGCTCTGGGTGTGTGCGCACGCTCAGTGCACCTAGTTCACTAGTGTGTGTTTGTTCACTACCACAGATGGGTCAAATGTGGAAGACTTTTCACTGTACATAGTGCAGTGACTAATACTTGCACCTTTACCTTTTTTTTGTTGTTGTTTACTTCACTAAAGCTAACCACGGCCTAACTACACTCTTAATGACTGGACAGTAGTGCATCTACGGCACGCTCTGAAAAAAAGAACAGTGCACCACACTAATAACATTTCACAGTATAATATAATAGTGAAAATTCCCACGTGCAAAGCGAAATCTCAATACTTAGATGCAGAGTATCGATATAAAATTAAAATCCTGTATTAATTTGTATGCGGGTCACACTGTAACGACAGGTCAGCAGCTATTTTGTTTTTAGTTGTTAATTTATAAGTTTAAAAGCCCAGATTATACAATTTTCTTGTACGCATGTTCTCTTCTCGCTGAGCTCCACTTGTGCTTGTGATGTTTCACAATCCTAAAAGATCCAAATTCCTTTTCACTTGATCATTTTTTTAAACTCCGTCTTTCAGGTTTAACCCGGCTGTGTGTCACTGTGTCTTTAAGACTGCTGAAATAAATGAGCCCTGTTCTGATTGGCTGTGCCTCCTTTAAAAGCTACTCTCCTGAGAACTGTAGTAGAGGCGGGGCTAAACTGAGGTAGGCTTAATCAATCAAGAACAAATCAAAGAATCAAGGATCTCAAAACTGTCCGTTTTCATAAATGGAGAGTAGACTCCTGCCCTTAACAGGCTTAAAAAAGTAAAGGGGTCGACAATGAGTAAAGGCAGGGTTTAAACAGGCACAAGCATGATAGAAGAGCCTCCAACTGGCGAAGAGTGGAAGCATCAACATTGGTGCCCACCTCCATGTGATCGAGGGGTTAATAATCCCTTTAATCATCAACTGAGGCAGAGTTATAGAGGTAGGTGATGTAGTTGAATTTCCAACCACTAGGGGACGCTTTAGACCATAGTCAAGTTTGGAATAAAAATTAAATTTTTGTTGTATTGATTAATGTCTTGTTTAATGCAAATGCTTCAAGTAATGCGGGTCAAAGTCTGTGAATTTTTAAAAATACAAATAAATTTCAGATTTTTATGAAGTTTGTTGAACAAAAAATAATTATTTTATTTCATGGGAGAAGCACAGAATGAGGGAAAAATAAGAAATAAATCCCTGTCTCCATCTACTAATACATAAAACATCTACAAATACAGAACCAGGGCTGTGTTTTTCCACTGGAGCTCAGCCTGATGCCATAACTTTCCCCCCTCTCGACTTTATAAATGTTTATTATCTGCAGGTGACGTTACTAAAGCAACAGACGGCGCAGGGCTGAAGGGTCCGCGCCATGCCTGGTTTATTAGCGGCCAGATAGCACATCATACATGCTGTAAAAGCGGCGTCTGTTTATTCTTCCCTGCCAGCGGAGGCTGCAGCTGTTCTGCAGCCGTTTGCTCAGGCCGGCAGCTGATGATGCGGGGCTGATAAAAACCAGCGCTGTCCGAAAGCGCTCAGCGCTCAGCCTTCGAAGATCGCCGCACTCACCGCAAATCTTCAGTGGTGCCTCGAGCTCCAGGAGGATCGGCTGGCTGAGGAAGATTTCCCGAGACTTGAGACAGAGGCCGCGGATCTCGTTCTCTGTCAGCTGGACGTTCTTGCCTGGCCGGGAGCCCTTAACTGTACGGAGAGAAAGAGAGGGGGGGGGGGGGGGGGGGGGGGAGAGATAAATAAATGAGCATAAGGCGAGACAGTGAGACTGAAAGCACAGTACAAACGGTAGGGCTTATTGGCAAGGCTTAAGATGTTAAAAATAGCCGACCTTCTCACAAAGAGACACGTTCTTCACATTATATTCGATTATTTGAGGAATCGACAGATTTGGACAATTACAGAAGTAAGAGAGACAACCATGCACAGTTTAACTATCCCAAAATATCGTAAATAAGATTATTATTAATAACTGCATGTGCATCAGGCTCCGTTTCTTAAGCCCCTTTAAACGAGCACTTTCCTGCAGGAAGGTAAAGGGTATTTAAATGGAAAGTGGCTCCGTGAGAACGCTGGTAGAATTCCAGAGAAGTGGATGCGTGCAATTACACCAGCAGAGGAGCCGGTACAATTCCTGAGAAATGACACGCTACAGAGACGCTCGCATATCAACAGCACGAACAGAAACTGAAACGTTACCAGAGAAAACACGGCAACAAATAACAGCTCCCTCACAGATGGGCTGTGGGCGTGTCTTAGCACCAACATCTGAATAACACAACACCCAGAAATGTAATCAATTCCAGCTCTTTAATAATGCAAGACTGTTTGTACCAGTTCTGCAATACATGATCACATCACTGGGAATTGATCAGACAATGTGATCAGTTACTACTGAATACTGAGAGTTGATCATTTTATTGTACCATTTTATTACCTTTATTGATAATAGATCCCTACATTATTAGGAATTGATCACATTTGCACTGCGATAATTTGTAATACTTTACTGGGAAATTTTAGGTTCAACACATTAAGCATGGTTGGGGCAGCACCACACAACTACCTGCCAGTAAGTTACCACACCATGTGGGAGGCTGGGGTTCAATTCCTGGTCTGGGTGACTGTGGGTGCTGCGCTACACCAATAAGAGTCCTTGGGCAAGACTCCTAACACTACATTGGCCCTCCTCTGTAATACGAGTAACCTTGTAAGTCGCTCTGGATAAGAGCATCAGCTAAATGCCATAAATGTAATCACACTTTATTGGGCATTGATTACCTCCCCCTCCCCATATTACCCCCCCCCCCCCACACACACACACACACACTATTGCACGTGATGCCCCCAAAACTAGTGAGGGCGTCTGGAGGGAAGCGCTGCAATGCACCAACCCGCAGAGGCCAGCGCCGGCCAGCACGGCATAAAAAGCGTTGATCGGAGAGAGCGCCATCTACCCCACCCTGCAGAGAGCAAGGCCAACTGTGCTCCCTCTGGCCTTGGCTGCCGATGGCTAGCAGCATAACCGGGATTATTATGAAAAATTGCTGAAAAAATAATTAAAAATTACTGAAAAATGACTACAATATTATGCGCATAGCAGGAGTCGGCACACAAGACTCAGAGGAGTGTAGGAGCTGCTGTCCGATGTTCAGGCTGTTCAGACTGAGAAGTCGTTTGGGGTTTGTGTCCTTCACACTATAAACAGTGGTGAGAGTCACCCAGTAAAAAGCCCCAGGTTAAGAGTGAAAGGGGCTTTACTGGAGTGTAGAGGTACTTTCTAATCCATTACGTCTTAATTGAGTAACTGGGACTGGTACAAACACTACATGTAGAAAAGTAGACTCTGGTAGACGTAAGCGTGCATTCTCTGACAGACATCAGCACAAACATCTCTGCTAGTAAATAACTGCTAACTAATTCATGAGGAGAGAAAGGAGCACCGCTGAGAAGATGCTGACTGACAGTAATGCACAGCATTTGTTAAAACACTAAACCGTGCAGGGCGGGTTCTCCAGGACCAGGGTTGGGAACCACTGCGTTAAAGAAATCGGGAGCTCTCGCCAACCTCCCCCAGTCTAACAGCAGTCACGGTGCCAAGACCTTTGGTTTGGTGGCTTAGCTTTTTGCACTAATGTAGGCTAATGTAGCTAAAAGATAATGAAAGCCTAAGCCAAACTGCATGTCTAGATCTTCACACACTGGTTTCGGAGCCACTGTTCTCTATAAACACAGACTAATGCAGGATGTATAGCTAAAAACACTAGCCAGTAGCTTCTGCCCAACAGCGGGACTGAACATAAATGATATAGAAGGGATGGGACCCGGTCCTAACAGCAGCTGAGGGCGTTTTTTTCTTAAGTCTGGTTAAACTGGACTCCGGTTCCTTTTCACCCTTGATGCGAATCGTTCAGACAGGTGTGAATCTGATCCATCCTTTAGGTGTACCCTGCGCAAGTCCAGGCGTTAAGCTGGTATACGACCCAGCTATCAACATCGGCCACCTCCAACCGTTCCTCCACGTTAAACTGCACTGACCTATGCAGCACTAGTCTAGAACACAGGACCATCTTCCTGCATGTGCTTTCTTGCTCCGCCCCAGACAGTTCTGACCAATCAGCGGAGAGAACGCCCTCATGCAGTTCCAGAAAGCCGACCGAACGAAGGAAGTTGACAAAATCAGACCAGAGGTGTGAAAACGGCCTGATGGTGGTCTTAAGTAAAGGACCCGGGTCATTTTCAGTGCATCAGGACTAAACCAGGGATTTCTAAGGGATTTTCATGTTCAATCCCATGTCCCTCAAATGCTGCCGTTTTCCTACACATACGCAAGTGTGTGCGCCCATATGAGCTGCACACACACACACACCCCGAGGGATCAGAGAACTGCTGTGAAAGCAACGCAGGGTTCAGGCCTGCTCTTCTGGGACGGCCAACAAAAACACACTCTGATCTCTCTGAAGGAGGAAAATACGTCAAAACCCCTTACTGTTGTTTAGCGAATTGCAGCGCAGCACTAAACAACACCAGCTGTCACCACAGGGTTCGACAGGAATCATCCAAAATTGCTTTAATAACAAAAAATAAATAAATAAATGAACAAATAATAATACAAAAGTGATTAGATGACTGTTCTTATTCTTAGTAGGTTTTATTAAGACCAGGATTAAATAAAGACGTTTAGACCTAGGGCTGCCCCCCTAGTTGGAGGCTAGTCAGTCGACTGGGATTATTCAAGTCAAGTCTATTTAACGTTAGAGCGCCGGCCATTGATAACAGGGTTGTGGGTTCGATTCCCGGGTTCAGCAAGCTGCCACTGTTGGGCCCTTGATCAAGGCCCTTCACCCACTCTCTAAAAGAGAGTCTAAAAGACATGACCATCTACATGACTGCATGAGCTGGTGGTTCAGCTAGCAGTTGAGGCTAGCTGAAGCCGAGAAGCTAGGCTAGCAAAGACAAAGTTTCAGAAAAGGTCTAAAGTACGGAGGCGTTTCTAAAGGAGAACCTCTGAAGCTCTGTCTGCAAGAATCCGCTCATCATTCAACACGGCATCGTCCAACGCAGCAAACCATAGGCAGCCATTCCCCAGTGATCAGTGCAGATTTACTGCCGGCAGTATGCAGTTTATTTACAGGCCGATTCAGGATATCGGTTCTGTAGATCTCTGCTGAATCCATCAGAAGAGGGGAAGGCGCGCATCTGACTGCCGGATCCGATTTCTACAGGCCAGACTTTCCGTTTAGACCGGTTAGCGTCTGAAGACGAAACTAACCAGAGCCTTCGATTCCCAGGCCAAGCTTTGGGCCCAGGCAGTCCCCTTCCTCTGCATTGAGAGAACTGTGATTTTAATCTGGATTTCCAGAAACTCCTCCTTCAGCGCAAACGGTCAAATCAATTCGGCCACCTTCTCAACCTAATCAATCAACAGCAGCTGACGAGCTGTCCAGAGCAAATGACCTTCAAGCTGAAGGCTCGGGTCAGTGTGTTTTTTTTTTGTGGTTGTTCATTATGTTACAGATTCATTTTGAGGAGGAACCATAAATACACACGTTAAATCAGCCCATTAAAGCTGTAATGTGAACGCAGCCTTGCAGCAAAACAAACGCATTTTCTGAAAGCTCATAGCAGGTCTTCCGCAAAGTAAAACTTTAATGAAGAGCTCTGCCTGAAGGAGGGAGGGAAGGAATATGTAACATGCACCAGCTCAGGCAGATTTTCTCTTTAGAAATTCACCCTTCAGTCAAGTGTGGAGTAGCGCAAGAGACCCTTCCTTCAAGACGGCCAAAAGGCTGTTCAAAACAGAAGCCGAGGAGAGAGACAGGACAGGCACAAAAATAAAAAGGCAGCCAGACTGACCAGATACCTGACCAGACACAGCCAACAAGACCCTCATTTACAGCTTCATCTTTTTCAATACAGATACATGAACACTGCATAACGGCCGATACCCAATACCAATCCGATACCATTGTTGAATTAATAAAGTGACCTGACCATCTGAGAGAGACTTGAGGCTCCAGGATTGGCTGAAAATATGTCTTTACTAACTTGATACAAACTATAATAAATGATCACAGACATTAATGAACCCAGTTTCTGTTTATTGGTCACTAACATGAATAACAGTGCTGGACCTCGGCACAGAGTAGTCTGGGCTCAGGACTTTTACTCTGTAATTCAAAGTCTGTGAGACTAAAGAGGAGCGAGCAGCTCCTCCCTTCTCGGTTCTCCTTATACAGATAAGATGGATTACTCGCTGATAGACAGGGGGAGCCCTGCTGTTTGCTATGATCTGTGTATGTCTGTAGGCTACTCTGATCCTGGGTTATGAAGTCTAGAATACGGAATCTGGTTCCATGAAATGGATTGGTCCTTTCGATCAGAATAATTATCCGATACCTGATCCAGCTAATTTTGTTAATATCGTGTCGATATCCGATCCTAGTATCGGATTGGTGCCCGATCGGACGGCAGCCTGAAGGACCTGCTGAAAGCGTCTGCAGAATTTGGAGAGTTTGTTAAAGGCATTGCTTAAAAGGAACAGCACAATCAAATAAGCATAGCCGATGATCCCTGAGCCCAGATGCAGTCGATCAGCAAAGACGCGTTTGGTATCGGACTGTATGGGAGATGCTAGGCTAACGCTGCTAACCATTACACCATCTTGTGTGTAAACACAGGCCCAAAATTAAGCATTTATTAGCTTCAAAAAGCTCCTAAACGTTACAAATATGGACTGAACAAGCTTAAACTTGAAAGTCTAGTGTTCACAGACTAGCATCATTAGATTAGATTTAACTAGAGGATGTACGATGAGTACAAGCCGATGATTTGCTGATCGTGTGGTTAATAAGCCCTACATTCAATTGAAGCCATATAGAGACACGGAAAGCCACAATCTCTCACATGAGACTTGAAACGTATAGAGAACGGCAGTCAGTTTTTTGGTAAACAAGGAATGCAATGGGCAAGTTACCTAAAAGCTAACGTTACTGTCCAGCGCTGTACAGCTCGTATCTTTCAGCTGGAGCAGCCAGTTTACAGTGTGTGTATGTGTAATATAACAAAGCTTGTTTTGCTTGGTCTACCTTCACTATATTACATTTTGTGTGGGCCAGCTGCTGCCGCCACCGCCGCTGAAGAATTTCCTAGAGGAAACCCTGCATTATCTCAGTGGCATAACACTGACTTAAACAACTACTCCTTTTATCGCAATTTCTGGCACAGTAGGTCCTCCATCAAACATAAAGCTATTGTGAGGGGCCTGGAGATCGCCTGAGCCCAGTGTTTGTTAGCAACGTGAGCCTTTGATCTACATCTTCAAGCTAAAGCTGCACACGTCAGACACCAAACCTGTCTCAGCTGATTGACTGCACTTAAGGTCAGTGATCAATCACGATCATCTGAAACCGTTCCTTTAAGTCCTTTACGTTCTGGACGAGCTGGACGAAGTGGGGCGAGGAAAGTGCAGGACGCATTAGCCCGCGCAGGCTATTCCCCAGTGTCGCAGATCATGTGCAATCAAGCTTTTCCTGCAATCAATTATTCAAGATACAATACAAACAAACAAGGCTGGGGAATGAAATGGGTCAACTGATCCTGCACTCCCGCACCGGAAGGCAGGCGCTGGCGGCCGGCGTGCCCCAGCAAGTCTGAGGAAACCCTGCGCCGTCCGAACACACCACAGACCTGCAGCACTACTCAAACATGCCCTTTCAAACCGGCTTTCCTGAAACGCTCCGAGGCGACAAGCTTGAGACGTTCAGAGGAAAGGAAACAGGGCCTCAGAACAGAGCGCTGAACTAGAGCCAACAAACACCATGAGACAAAAGTATTGGGACACCTGTACATTCAGTGTTCCTTCTGAAATTAGGGGGGTTAAAAGGAGCTGATCCTGATTTTGTTGGAGGAACTGTCTCGACTGTCCAGAGAAAAAGGCTTGCTATTTTGGAGGAGCACTGCTGTGAGAATTTGGTTGCATTGCAGGAGGTCAGGATGTTGGATGATCGGCACCCCACCACCTCATCCTCAACTCCCAACAAGGAGTGCTGCTCCACAGCAGCTCAATGCCGGGGGGCTTCATACCCCTCTAGCCCACGCCTGGCATTAGGCAGCATGGTGCCAATAGGTTCATATTTATCTCCTCTTCTCCTTCTCCTTTCCTCTTCTGTCCTTCTCTACTGAGGAACTAGACCCTGTGTTTTTAAAAGTAGCTGAACATAATAAAAAGGGGTGTCCACAAACATTTGGACATCTAGCATTTCCTTTCAAATCAGCATAATGAAAGTGAGCAAGTGTGCAGGTGAGGGTTAGCAACAGGTTAACTCATCCAACTTCCTATTTCACTCATCGTCCACTTCAACAGCCCCTCCAGCACGGCCAAAAACGGCGAAGACGGGAGCCTGAAGTACGGCGTCACGAAGTGAATCACAACAGTTGAGCTCTCTCCGCTTTAAATATACATCTCACATGGATGCCTGCAGGCTGGAAGAGCTGCTCTGAATGCATTCCAGTGAGTCACAGATCCAGGTTTGTTACGCAAGGCAGGGCTTAGCGCAATTTGGAATAGGGCTTGTTTGTGTACCATCAAGGACTCGATCCCACCAACCTACACCTGCCAGTAAACAGGTTTCACATACAGGTAAACCCCTCACGGGCAGAACGGATGCGTCGACGGTTGCAGTTGAAACTCCGCTCAACTGCAAAGCCCACGTTCCTGAAGAAGGTAAACGATTCAAGCAGCAGAACCTGGCCTGCACCACTTTCTGAAAGTAGACCAAACCAATCTGCCAACCTGCTGAAGCCTGGACTTCACAGGACCTCTGAAAGGGTCCCACGGTCTCTGCTACCAAGATGAGATGTGAGCAGCATATCCTTTAAGTCCTGTAAATTATGAGGTGGGACCTCCATGAGTACCCGATTAACCGGTTGTCCTTCCTTGGTGACCACTGCATACCAAAAGACCTGCCTAATGTTTGGGACATGTTCAGACCCAGTCGTCTAAAACATCATAGCTTGGTTCTTGTCAACGTTCCAGTCTCAGATTCCTACGATGGACCATTTCTCCCGCTTCTACACCCCCGTCGCCTGACTGCTCACTTGCTGGCTATAAGACAGAGGTGCGTCAGATGGTTCTGTGAGCAAGAACACAAAAAAATAAACAAGCACTTTTGGTCCCATAAAGGCCTAAATTCATTTGATGTAAAGGTTCTTCACACTCACACAGAAGATAGTGGTTCTTCTATGACGAAAGTCTTCAGACGTGGACCTTGAATCCAGTTTCCAGTCCAGGACTTTGTAACCCTTGATAAGCATGAAACCACGTGGTCAAGCCATTACATTTACTGTTCCCCTAAACGTCCAGCAGGAACAGAATTCAGGACTGGAAACTGGACTCAAGGCCCATCTTTGAAGACCTGGGTTCTATGGCAGCGTACCCAAACCTTTGCTACTGGAACCAGATAATCAATGTTTTGATCAATGTTTTGATTGAATATTTCAATATTGAACACTGAATATTTCAGTGGTTTTCAATGATTTGGCTGTGTGACAATGGTGTGTGACGACATGAGCATCACTACCTGTATCTCAGCGTTACCCTAGGTGGGGTCTGAGCTAGAGCTGGGCGATATGGAAAAAAGTATATCAGGATATTTAAAGACATTTTATATATGATATTTATCACAATATTTTGTCATGTAGACAAAACACACCAACAGCGTAATAAATCTAATATAATAATAATAAAAAAAAGCTATTCAAATACTCTCCCATTCTGAGTACTGTGATTCTCAGTATACTTCAATCTATTAAATTAAATAAAACTGATTACACTCTTTACAATGAAACCTGCAGTTAAAGCAGATAGCCACATACAAAGCATATTGTGAACCATGGTAACAAAATTGATCACAATACGGTAAAATCAATCAAAATCACGATATTGGTGCAGAATCTGTTGCTGCTGATTTATTTAGTCTGTGATTATCGTTGTATCGTTAAAATTTCTTTAAATATTGTGATGCTGTATTTTTACCATGTTGCCCAGTTCAAGTCTGAGCTAGAGCTGGACAACATGGTAAAAATGCATCACAACAGATTCTGCATTAATATAGTAATTTTTCATTCAACATCTGCAGCTCTCTGTTTAATTAAACCAGTCTAATTACACTGTTTGTAATGAAACGTGCAGTTGACCAGTATTTAAGCACCATCAATATCCTCAATATGGTACAATAAAATATGATCATCATCATCATATCACCCAGCTCTAGTCTGAGCTTTAAAAGGAAGAGGTGTAGCATAAACAAAAAATAGCCAGGAAAAATACTATTAAACTTTACACATAAGATCACAAGAACTGAGGCAGGCTTTTCCCTGGAGTTAGGAAAAGTGACTGACGCTGGATCATGAGGGGGTGAAAATTTCCCATTAGATTAATGACGGTAAATTCAACCACAAGTGGGAAAATAAATACATAAATAAAAAATACGTACAATAAAACAATCCCCTTGCACTTTAAGAGAACCTCTCCTTCCTTAATTGATCATCAATAATCCAAATAATAATAAAACCCACAACCACAGCATGGAAGCAGCTACTTCTCTTTTTCCAGCCATTTCTAAAAAACGCAGTACAATGATATCTGAGCTCTATTCCCTTTTTACTGAGATCACACAAACAGAACAGAGAGAAGTGAATGTGGGGCAGAAACACAGTCCAGGGAGGGTCAGAGAACAGGGGGCGGAGCTCGTGGACTGCAGATTCTGGTAAAGCCTCGGTGAACGAGCGAGTTCAGGGCCTCGCCGATGACCGGAAGCCCTTGGGCTCAGCCAGTGAAAAGTGAGTATAAATAGGGTGGTGCGCCTCGTCACTTTAAACCCAGATTAAGGACGGCTAAAGCCCTGACAGCGCTTACTCTAAAATTAGCCACGGGGCCAATAAGCAACCCTGAGCTTAGACCAAACGCAGGAGGGGGAGGAGGTGATGTGCACACAGCGAGATGATCTGAGGCCAGTTAGTAAACAAACATGCCGGCTAGGAAGATCAGCAGGGCAGGGTGGAAGGTTATGTACTGAGCAAGGTACAGAGATACAACACGTACTGTGCTGAGGGGGATTTACCCTCCATTTCCATTGACCGTTGCACCATTTGGAGAATACCTGTGCAGCATAGAAGCTTAAGCACCCTTCAGCTGCAATCCTCTCTCTGCAGAAGCTCCAGGTGAACGTAAATCCAGTAAATAGAAAAGAAAGAAAGAAGTGAGATCTTGTCGGTGAGCTAGTCTGAAGAACAGAGCTCGGTTCCTCCAGGGTTTCTCCTGGACGCCCCCCAGTCCAGCCAGCACAGCGTGGAGGATCTGTTCAACTCCATCAGCAGCAGCTCACCTCATTTACCATCATTAAGCCCTGATTTACCACCAAACCAGGTGTTGATCTGAGGAGAACTCTAAATAACACTAGACTCCATGAGAGAGGAGAACTTTGGAGATGTTCTAATGATGGTTCTCCACACAGTGATGGAGAACCACCACTACCACTTTCTGTAGGAGTGATATTAGTGTTTTACTGAGGAGATAAACATCAACACAACACTTACAGCTCAGATCAGGAACTTTTATTAAAGCTCCATGTCTGTTCATTTCCAACACTAGCGAACCGGTGAGCGCTCCCCACCTGAACCAGGCAGATATCGCAGACTCTACACGGTGAAGCCTTGACACGTAGCCTAATCCCACTTAAATGAGTGTCGCAAGTCGTGACCCAACTCTTAATTGGTTTCGTATGAAATCAGCCATCACACGGACGTCCATGTGCACCCTCCCGCCCCCACAGAGAGGTGTTAAAGCAAATCCAATGATGGTAAGCAAATGCAGAACGGTCTGGATGGCAGCTTAAGAGGGTTGCGTTAAAACACTGCCAACCAAACATGACATTTAAAAGGTTTGATGGAACATTCAGGTGAGGGATACAGGGTTTAGTAGGTATGAAGGATGCGGACGTCTAATATTTCCTATTCAGAGAATATAATATATTAGAGATTAATAATCCAGCCTGTCAGAGGTCAATAAACACATCAGCAAAGATCAGGATATCAGCTGATCTCACTGTGGATCCCTAGTTTTTTTTAAATTACACTGGTACAAAGAAACCAGTGGTTTACTGGTTTAGGAAAGCATTTTAGGGCTAGAACTGCGGGGAGGCATGGTCACCATTTCCCTAATGCAGCACCCAAAGGATAGATTAGAGGTTTGCATTAAAGCTAAATTAATCTTAAATGGGTCCTGGACTGTCAAACAGCTGTCTTGGCAGCAGAACAAGGAGAATTCAGTACATGGAAGTGATTAAAACCACGAGGGCCGTGTCGTCTTTCAAAAGAACGTCCGTCAAAACGGGCCAATTCCGAAACCCCAAAACTGTTACATCACAGTCTCGACTCGTTATATTTACACCCGTAAAGCTACACTAAAGGACAAGCGTCGACCACGACTTTAGGAGAATATGGTGGCGTTGAAGATGAAGAGCAGCTCACCACCTCCAGACTCAGAACACAGGTTGCTATGGAAACCAGGTCTTGCAACCATGGCTTTTTCTCTTTTTATTGCAAACTATGCTATTCCATGTCCAAATGTTTGTGGACACTAGAGCTGGACGATATGGGAAAAAAAATGTATATCAGGATATCTAAAGACATTTTAACGATGTACATTATGTAGCCAAAAATGCATGAACAGCTTAATTAAAAAAAGTACCGTGATTTTTGCTCACAATATTCTGCACAAATTAGTTGAATAAGACTGATTACACTTAGCAATGCAACACGCAGATAATTTAAGCACTGCCGATATCCACAATTCTAAAATGCATACTGTACCACAATAACATGCTAAAACAGTCTACTGGACACCCCTTCTAATTAACACATTCAGACATTTTCAGTTGCACCCATTGCTCACATAGATGTGCAAATGCACACATACACAGCTTGTAGAGTCCCTGTAGAGAAGTATTAGCACCTAATGCCTAAGGTGCGGGCTAGAGGGGTATAAAGCACCCCAGCATTGAGCTGTGGAGCAGCGAAGCTGTGTTTTCTGGAATGATAGATGGCGCTCCATCCAATAGTTTTTGATTTACTACAAGTATTAGATTTTTTTGCATGACTGAAGCTCCCAGCAAAAGTACATCGCAGTTCAGTGCCGGGGCCCGAAGAACACATGTTAAAAAGCTGCAAACAGGCGATTCAATGGAGCAAAAGGTTATCATGGACATGTGCAACACCGATCTCGGTACGGATGATGCATAACTCCCAGACCCAAGGACTGCCAGTGACAGTCTGGCATGGATACAGTGTACTGGGTAGCACTGCCAAACTCCAAGCGCACCTCGCCCCTCGGACAAGACTTCCAAGGCCAGTTTCACACTTACGGCGCCTGCATGGTAGAGTGGGCCGCGGTTCAGAAACGCCACTGTTTGTAAGCAAGTTCTACGGAGGGCTTTTCCCAGCAGGGTGAGGAGCCCAATCTATCAATCTAATCAGAGGTTTTCTGACCGGTGATTGGATAAATACTTGAAGCTGGCCGATTTACCAGAAACGTGTCTAGAACACCACGATTGAGCAGTATCTGGTTTGCTCACGGTGCCGAACTGCAGAACTGCTGTCCATGCTTTTATGCATGACATTTTCACCGTGTTTCATAGCCACGGCTTATTTGACTGTACCGCTGCTGCGCGGCTGGCGGCCGTGTGCGGGTTCTAATCTGTTAGCACGGGTGCCAAAACGAACAGCACGTGTGAAGCCAGCCTAACACTACAGTCAGCGGCCGCTGTAAGGTGACTACGCGGCAGAGCCGTTCTGGGTAGGACGCCATAAAACGCCACGTGCAGTTTGAAGCTCACTGGATACGTCATTAGTTAGAGGAGTAGCCATAAACCACCATCATGGACTGCATGCGGTACGTGCTGCTCCGAGTGATGGCCGGATCACCGTCCAGCATGGAGAGAGAGAGAGATGTCAGAAGGAACGGCTGGAGACTGAAGAGCTCATTTGCATGAATCTCTCCCACACATATTCAGACTAAATACAGGAAATGCAACATGAGTCACTTGAATTCATTGTTTGGAGCACTACAAACAGGAGAATGACGCACATTCGTGCGCGCACACACACACACACACACACACACACACACACACACACACACACACACACACACACACACACACACACACACACTCTAATAAGCAGAGTGGAGATGCTCAAGTCAACACTGTTGAACACTCAGTCACCCAGAAACAGCACAGACTAAACAGTGAAGCCGAGTCGGCTCAAGAAGGCGGCTGTTTGTGCACAAACACTGACCGGTCGGGTCAGCATTGGAAACACTGCATTTTTTTTCTACTCTTCAAGTGGATCAGCAGCCTCGAGCTCACAGGGTAAAGAGCAGGGGGCAGGAAGCCTTTTTAGCCTGATTTCCTGCATGGTTAGCATTTCTTCTAGTAACGTCACCTTCACTAACAACACTGCATCCTTATTTCTACTAGGGATGTACCGATCCGATATTAGGATCGGGTATCGGCCCTGATATCAACAAAATTAGCTGGATCGGGTATCGGATAATTAGGCCGATACATAGAACAGATCCTTTCGCTTCAAAGCTTATATTAATATTTTATTTATTGCTATTGGTCCATTCATCTTGAACCTGACATTATAAAGAACAATCAAACCCACATTAAATAACAGATCAGATTTTTATCTGACAGTAAAAACACAGTTCATCATGTAAACTACCAAGAAAGCACTGCGGTTTTACAGCGAAGCTAAATTAAGCATGTAGTCCATCGTGTTTCTGTAAACTGAGAGCGAGCGGACAAACCCAGCTCACTGACGGAAAACCGGTCAGCAGAATTACATAACGAGAAATAAACACTGCTGTTATCAGTCCTGTCCATTTTGTGTCCTGCTTAGCAGACAACCTTCCCACGGACTGCAGATAAACACAGAGTAAAGACAACAGTGCTGTCAGCAGAAGTCATAACAACGTCCGGCACGACGGCCCGGCTTCCTATCTCTCGTGTGTGTGCTACATCCAGATGTTGTTAACGGACTGAAAGACATACTGCAGCACAAAACCGGTCCCTTAAAGCATCAAATGTTATTTTATAACTCAAATATAAAATAATAAATATTTATAACCATCTGCGTGCAATGCATGTTTATTTTTTAAACAGTGTAAAGTCGTCAACAGTCATCAAACAGATTTAATTATATTGCTATAATCTGAGCAATAAACAGCAAATCAGTTCGTGCATGCATTTACAGCTACATGATATCTGCGTCAATAATATCCATCAGTGCTATTTAAACATTCTCAGGGTGTCCCACCAACACTGATCTCACCCGTCGCTGCCATGAATGCAAATTCACAGCCATCGCGGTTACAAAATCTTTAATAATAAAAAAAAAAACTGAACATCAAAACAGAACCCGAGACAATGTAACCAGTCTGGCGTTTGTGCCAGTTTAGTATTTTAGGTTTGGAAAGAGCAACAAAAGGGCCTGTAAGAATAATGAACGCTACTAAAAGCTTTCAATCAAAACACTGACGAGATAAAAGCGCCGCTCGCTAAAACCTTTTGACATTCATCCACCACATGGGCTTAAGCAGTGCGCTGAGCTGATGCCAGAATCTGACTCAGACGAGCTCATACCACTCGCTTCCACCAGCTCCCTTCAAATCGCCGCAGTCCGTCGACACCAACGGCGAGAATCTCCCAACTGCGGCAGAAAAGTCTACGGTGTGGTCAACCTTCCACAGAAACACCGCATTTATAGACGGTTTATTAACTATTACAATATTGCTTTTTGCGATACACCCCATAATAACACGGAATGCTGACTATGTTAATTTACTAATACTAATTTAAAAGACTACACTAATTTAAGGCAGCTTTCCTTAAGAGGAATTTAATGCATTCCTCTAACCAATCCAGTTCAATGAACTTAATGCAGAACCACATTTCACAAGCTGTAGTTTCACCCGGAAACAAGCTGGAAAACACACACCTTGCAATTTCTGGTGTGTGTGGGTGTGTGTATAAAGGGATATAGATTGGTGAAGTAATGGTAATAATAAATGGGCAGAAATGGGGATAGATGTGTTTCGGGACTAGATAGATGGGCAAGAGTATCGGTATAAATGAGTATGGGATAGATGGTTTTTTATATTTATATTTATTTATTTATTTATTTATTATATATATATATATATATATATATATATATATATACACACACACACACACACACACACACACACATACATACATACATACATACACACACACATTCATACGAGAGAGAAATGAGTAAAGGGTATATATGATTATTCTGTACCTATACCCGTCTATACCCCTACTGGTCTATGTTCTTACTATCTGTACCCATACAGATAAGTATAGTACATGATGGTATAGTAGTGGTTAAGGATGAGAACAGATGGCTATAAATGGCTAGGGGCATACATGGGTAGCTTGGGTATATATGGTTATGAGTATAGAGGTGTATATAGGTTGTGTGTATACGGGGTTACAGGGTGTCACAGCAGGCATGGCAAAAGTTCACCCTGAGCCTAATTTCTACTTCCATTTCCAATCTGTGCTGCTTTAATTAGAGCTCTGCAGTAACGTGACATCAGCAAAACGTCAAGCGAAACCCGAGGAAGTGCGTACAGCTACACCTCTAATCTTCCCTGCATTGTTCAGCTCTACTCCACAGCCTATCAGCGGCTTCTGTACCGCTGACCTGAGAGCAGCTCTCAACGGCAGGCCTCAGCTGCCGCGACCTTTCTGCTCGCTCCACTAAGAGCGGAAGCTGCAGAGAGGAGACGGTCGCTGTGGAGCAGACGTCCTGTTACGCAACACCCAACAGGTTTAATTACCTGCTTGCTTGCTTTCTCCCTCCTCCTCAATTAGCGTGCACACACACACAGTTAAAACAGAGTGGCAGAGTCATAAAATGATGTGATAAAGTCATAACTCTGCAAACACAACAGCTCAGCAGCAATCAGCTGAAGCTGCACTCCGAGCAGGAGCTCATGGATGCACACTACTGTGGATCCTGATCTATAATTCTTTACAGCAACGCAATCGACCTATTACTCAAACCAAGCCCACGAGAGTGTGATTAAAACCTGCCTTCTCAATAAATCAGCAGTGAATAGACTCTAAATGGTGATGCATAATTTACCTTCTCTCATACAGTAAGGAGGAGTCAAACTGGCACTCATTTCTATGCAGTTTCCCCATGGTTTTATACACAGATATATTTAATAAAGTGTTTAGGGTTCCAGTTCATTGATTAATAAAGTATTACCAAGGTAAAACCAAGGCCTGTATTTGTTGCAGATTTATTGTAGCTGTGCATTACAGCTTAGAAATTAGAGCCACTGTCACTCATTACGCTGTTTATTTCTTAGTCTATACAGAGCATCACAGACACCACGTGGTAACACCTGCAGCCTGCACCTGAGACACCATAGCAACTACCTGGGATACCTTAGTAACTGCCTAGTAACCATCTGGGATAGCACAGCCAACTGCCTTGCAACAACCTAGCACCTAGCACAGCCATCACCTAGAAGCACCATAGCAACAACCTAGAAAAACTACATCAACCTCCAGGATACCAGAGCAACCGCCTCATACCCATCTAGCAACACACTTGCAACCCCCTAGGATGGCACAGCAACTGCCTTGCAATGACCTAGCAACCATTTGGCAACATCAAAGCCGCAACCTTGCAAAAACCCCAGCAACCACCTAGTAACTCCCTGGAAAACCAGAGCAACGGCCTCGTACCCACCTAGCAACACGCTTGCAACCCCCTAGGATGGCACAGCAACTGCCCTGCAACTACATAGCAACGTCATAGCCACCACCTAGCAAAACTCCAGTAACCACCTAGTAACTCCCTGGAAAACCAGAGCAAGTGCCACGTACCCACCTAGCAACACGCTTGCAACCCTCTAGGATGGCACAGCAACTGCCTTGCAATGACCTAGTAACCATTTGGCAATATCAAAGCCGCAACCTAGCAAAACCACAGCAACCACCTGGCAACTATTCCATAATTATACCGCAGAAACCACCTAGTGAACAGCGTTTCACCCTAGTGAACATGAAGCAACAGCCTAATAACTGCCAGGATGCGAGACCCAGTGACTGCTCAACTTTCCTTCAAAAATGCACTCATTATTTATGGTCCTTAAAACTCTCGATTCTGCAATTAAATATCCAATTAATCCATAAACTACTGAAACACCACCCTGTAATCTACATATGCACCGTTCTCCCAAATCAGTTTGTCCGATTACGGCGTTTTTCTAAGCCGCTCTGGCTGGAGGAATGGCTGCCAAACGACCGCATGTAGACGCACCAGATCAGCGCAGTGACTCAGAACTTCACACACTGCCAAGCAACAACAGCCACAACAGAACTGACAGGCATTCATCACACCTTTTTGTGTTCCGCCTGTTCCAACACACCTTACTCCACTCACAGAGGGCATCATTATAAAGCAGCGAAACAGAATCAGCAGCTAAAGGCTACAGAAAGCCGGGAGAACAAACACACAGGAGGAGTCATCGCCGCTCTGCCTCGGGCCACCCAAAAGACACAGAAGCAAGCTTTTATAAATGACGGAGGCGTGTAACACTTAATGACGTCCAATAACGTTTACGCAAGAATAAATGATCCAGACCCACCCTGTACTTCAGTTTCCAAACAAAACGCCTGCTTCAGCTGCACACGTTCACATCACAACACTGAGGTCTAGATATACACCCACACTAACCTGGAGCAGCGAAAAGGGGAACAAGGTGTCAGCCCTCCTGACTGGGGGAATTTCGTGATCCTTATTCAGTTTTTTATATTAAAAAACAATAAATATATACACACCAAAAGAAAAAAGGCATATATTGCATATTGTTATGGACGGGTATGGAAACGGAAGGGTATCAGTATAGGGAAGTATAGCTGGGTAAGGGTATAGATGGTAGAAGAGTTGGAGGTATGACTTCGAGGTACAGATGAATACAGAGGGTACAAGTAAACAAGTATACCTTAGTATGGATTCAGAGATGTATGGGTATAGATGTCTACAAATGGGTAAGGGTATATAGATGGTATAGATGAATATAGAAGGAATAAATAAAACCGAGGATAGACGTCTATGGATTTAGAGGAGTATGGTCATCACTTGCTGTCTTCAAATGCAGACTGAAGACCCTCCACTTGCAAGAGTACTTGGGCGAAGTGTACATTGACCAATCTTGTTCATATACTGACTTCTGTATTTGGTAGTATCTAAGCTCCGAGGCCCTGGAGAAGAACGTCTGCTAAACACCTTTAAATGTAATGTAACTGTGTAGATGGGTACAAACGGGAAGACGTATGGACGTATGGACGGAGATCAGATAGTTATTTATAGTATTTGTACAGGTGAATATGATGGATAACAGAGGAAAAATATTAATATGATCACAGTAACTGATCCATCCTTAAACAGCACACACAGTCACACAGTGCTTCTCTTCCTATGGGACGGTCAAGTGTTTGGCTAGTTTGAGCATGCTCTACTTTTAACATTTAGTTTTTAAAAGCGATGGTCAAAAGCCGATCTGCACCCAGAGCCCTTCGAGCTTCAACACGGCTCGGCTCCACCCGACCCGCCAGTCCTTAAAATCCACGGAAGACGAGCGTCCAGACTTTTTTCTGTCCTGCACCGAAGTGGTGGAACAAGCTTCTCCTGGGGGTCCGAACAGCAGAGTCCTACGCTCACTGTCCTCAAACCCAGACTGAAGACCCTCCTCTTCTGAGAGGACTTTGGTGAAGAGTAGAGTACTATGGTCTCCATATTGACTTGTGTTTAGTAGAGTCTAAGATCAGAGGAATCTGAATTTTTGGTCTATTCAAACTAGCTGAGGTTTTTCTTGAGTAAACAGTGAAGCAGTTTTGTAAGTCGCTCCGGATAAGAGCGTCTGCTAAATGCTGTAAATGTAATCGAGGAAATTCTTGGCCCAGCATCTGCTGTTCCTCAGGGTTTTAATATCAGTATACCATCTACAGTATGTGAATAACTTAACAAAAACTAACTGTAATTAACAAAAATCTGACTGATGGACACGTGCAATCAAAAAAAGAATCAAGCCTTCTTAAATATCTTTAGATATAAAACCCCACAACTTCAGTGCAAAGCAATGTTAACTCAGATTCAAGCTTTATGATAAACATTTCCAGCAGCCTGACTAAACGCCTCTGAGACACACTGAAGCCAAACAGCTGAAGTCGTGCAGATGCATGGATACCATGTGATTACCTCTGGTCAACCACATATGAAGCCTCTTGCAACTTGTTTTGCAGCAGAAGACAGACCTCAGCATTCACTGAACAGCAGCAGTCTGTGCACAAATAAATAAGTGCTACAGGACAGAAAAGTCTTAGTCTGGAGACTCGAAGAAGCCCTAGCTGCTTTTAAAAGGAGTAAACCTCCACTCCAGAACCTGCTACATCTTCCTGAAGGTCATAGCAACTGTTCTCATCCGGCTGCTATAATCACCTTGATTATAGTACACAAGCAAACCCTACCTACTAAACGGGATACTAACGCAACCACACAGCATCAGAACTGCAACCACCTAGCTACACCCTAGCAACCACCTGGGAACCTGATGATGATGGAAGACTGGAAGCCTACCCTCTACTCCCAGCATCTGCTACACTCCACACCTTTAATCTGTGTGTGATGCTGATGTACTAACACTTGGACATATCATGGGACTGATTTAGTATTACTACTACTACTACTGTTGCTGCTGAGCATATCAGTGACTAGATCAGCACATCTGAGCACATCAATAGACTTGCGCTGCGATTTTTACCACTATTTATTTGTAACATATGAGGTTCTGACCCGACAAGAATGCAATGTGTCCTGCTTTGGGAGTCTTGGTTCCTCCCAAGGTTTCTTCCGCTAGTTTTGAGGGAGTTGTTCTTGCCACTGTGGTCTTCGGGTTGCAATTTATTCAATTCCTTTTGTCTTATTCCTGGATTTCTAAAAGCTGCTGTGCAACAATGTTAAGTTTAATTTGCTTTACAAATAACTTGGTTAAAAAACAAGGGGGCTGTGGAAAAATGACAGGTTAGAGTAACAATTACTTTTCCCAGTAACTAATTATTTACATTGGTTTAAATACTTGTAATCAGATATATATAATAAAATCATTAATCAATTTAGATATTTTGCTCAGATCAGATTTGGCCATCTTGACTGTTCATATACATAGATGCAAGACCCCCCATTTACACCTGGTCACTTCACGTGAATGTATCTGGATTGTATCCTGGTCAGATTTTAGCCACATGCATTTACACGGAGCAGTCAAATGCGTCTCCGGTTATTCAGACCGAAATCTGGCTGCTGTGTGGGATGGAACATGCAAATCTACAGTGCTAATAACTGCATTGCAACAAGTATTAGGACATTCTTGGAGAAATGGATGCGATTGCATTTTATAAGTGGTTTGGGTGACAGGATTTGGATGAGTTTTGGGTGGGTTTCACGCGTATATTTACTGGGCCTTACCCAGATATAATCCAAATCCTCAAGATGCACGAAGTAACCGGGTGTGAACGGGCTCCAGGTGACCTGTCTCTGTCTAACGTGAACAAATCTGTCCCGGAAATGGCACGCACTCATTGATTTCCTCAAATTGTCAACACCATCGTCCTTCGTCACAGCTGTTGCCCTCCTCCACTGTTGGTCGGTGCTGGCTAACAACAACGGCAGCACCAGGAACTTGTGTACAGGCAAGAGGACACGTGGAATTCAACCGGACCGTTCACATTCATGTCGCGTAAACACAAATCGGACATATATTCAATCTAGGACCACACGTGAAAGGGACTCAAATCGGATTTGGAAAGATCAGATTTGACTTTCACACAACCCTGAAAAAAATGGGGCTCAGGGTTACATTAAGCCCCCCCCCCCCCTCCAAAAAAAATTAACATGAAGCCTAGTAACATGAACGCAGCCAAGTCTCTTAAAACACACACAATCTGTTGGCTCCTTCACTCCCCTACCCCCCACTTCCTGCAGGTCCAGAGGATCAAACCGCCGACCTTGCGACCTTCCAGCCCTCCCATCTAACCTTTAGGCCATTGCTGCCCCCAATGGGTATCCAGTCTGCTTCTCCCAGCGCTCTGCTGCTGTACGACACCAGTACTGACACAGTATCGCCCCTCAATACAAACAGCAAACCAGAAATAAGAGGCCTGAAAACAAGCCAGATTCACCACAGCTTACCAATACAGTCTTAATCTCGACACCTGGTGGAAACCGCGTGGCCGTTTACACCAAACAGAACAGCTTCACCGATTTACATCAACACCCATCAGCCCTCAATTTAACAAAAAGAGGTGAGAACTGTAACTCTCCCCACAGCTGTCGCTGCACATCAGGTTAGGCCATTTCTTCTCGGGCTGTTTTGTCACAAGACACAGTTAAGCAAACAATCCTGCAACTTAATCTGAGCTCAGAGTGACGCAGGCGAGGAGGAACAGCATAGTATGGATACCTGTGTGTAAAGTGGCCATTGTCGAAGCCTACTGAAGTAAACAATTGGTGCAAGGCAACACTATACAGCTTCTAGTTCAACATATTACCACAGTTTTCAAACAAAACAGACTCCGTATATACACTGTCCAAAAGTATTCAGACACTCCTTTTAATTAGCCTTTCCCCCAGAGCTGAACTCTGTCCACCGTTAACCCTCACACACGCCTATATTCTGATTAATGACTACAATGTACATCAATGGAATATTATCATAGTTTCTACATATTCAGAATATTCTGAATATACATTTAAGATACACGTATCCAACCCTTCCACTGTAATTTAACCCAGGGCTCTGCGATTTGGTAAAAGTACTATAGCACGATTTTTAAAGACTTCTTTCACAATAACCAATATTACAGTTATCACAGATTACTAATTACTAAACCACCAATTACATTGTATGTAATGAAACCTGCAGCTGATCAGTGTTTAAGCACTAACAGTTTCCTCCATATGCTTAGAAAAGCATATTATCACCATAACAAAATGTATCTCAATATATATTTGTATTAATAATAATAATATACAAGTCATATTAACCAGCTCTAATTTAACCTATAAATTAATGCATCTGTATGATGTCTACAGTATTTATTAAATCAGTATATTATGCCCACAACACCTCTATAATATATTCAAATGCATATTTTATAATAGCCTATACTATCTACCTCTATAGGTAGAGGGAAAAAAACCCATCTGTACACACATACACTAACATTTATATCACACATACACACAGATTTTACAATACCTAATGTATATTAGTCCACAGATCTGCCTATATTCTGTATTCATTGTATATTCTGCACTTATTGCTAGTTGCTAAATGACATTTCACAGCCTTGTACTTATATAATTACAAAAGTTGAATCTAATCTCACCAGTAAATAATACTTTAAAGACAGCCCAATAAAAAGGGACCCTCCAGCAACCATAGGGTCACCGTGCCCAACACCAAGCATCACCTACAGGGGTATAAAGGCCTCCAGCATTGGCCTGTGGAGCGGTGGAACACTCTGGATGAGTTGAAGCACCAAGCTGAACATCCAACATCAATACCCGTCCTCACTGATGCTTTTGTAGCCGAAGGCCCCCAAATGTTCCAACATCTAATGCAAAGGCTTTCCAAGAGTAGAAGCTGTTACTGCAGCAACGCTAAACCAACATTCACGTGTCTACAGACTTTTGGACACACTGTGCACCTACATATCTGTGAACAGCCTCACGCTGGTTGGCATGTTGTGCGTCAGATCCGTTCTCCACATCTTACCACGGTCGTACTCACAGTACCAGCACTAGCGTGGTTGCTGAGACTCACCGCTGTGGTCTGCGTCTTCTCTAATAAAGAGAGCTTTTCAGTAATGGAGGTCATGTGCAGCTTCCAAGCAGCTCACAACGTGCATGCACCGTATTTCAGCATCTACATACTAACAGGGCTTGGTGGAGTCAACAACTGGTGCTGGGAGCAGAGAAACAGCAGAATGTACAATACTGGGGATTCACACACCAAGATTAGGAGGCACTGGTACAGCTTTACTGCCCACTTGAGTGAGATAAAGACTGAAAAATCAACAAATCTGACCAACTCTAAATTAAACCTGCTTATAATTGCTTTTCATGCAGTGCAGAGTCGATTATCAAAGCGACACAACAGCTCATAACCTTTTTAATGTAGTAATTAAGAAATAAAGCACAAAAAGGCATGATAACTGACCCAACAGCACAGATATGAAGCTAACCTCCATGTCTAACGTTTACAGGTTGGCTCATAGCAAAAACCCATAACATTAGAGCATTTTTAATTATGTACACTTTATCCTGGACTCAACAGTTTTCAGAGTATAATGGGCTGCAAATAAAACAGATTATTTATTATATATTTTGATGAGAAATAAAACATTTCTGACTAATATAAACCACTTGTGTTTACGGTAAACTCAAGTTACTGAGAAAGTAATCAAGACACTGTAGGATGTACTCAAGCACCATTTAGAGCACTTTATATATTACATACACACGCTGCAGTCCGATGATAACCATGTATCTCCATTTTAGTTTTCCTCACGGTTAGCTGCTTCTGTACACTGTGAGAATAATTCAGGACGAATGGACCAATAGAAATGCTCTGAATTATATGAAAAATAAATGTTTACACTGATCAATTAAGGTTAAAAGCATTCTATGCTTAAATGAAATATTAATATATACACACACATACATAAACACACACCTATATATCTATATACATACCCACATGCTATATATATATATATATATATATATATATATATATATAAAAATAACTTATTCAATTATATACCACACACAGACAGCTATTTCTTAAGAAATTTCTATATTGTGTATATTTATATAGCTATAAATTGTGTGTATATATATATTATTAAAACAAACCAACACACACACACATATACACACACACACATAGCTAAGTTGTGTGTGTAATATATACATTTGTGTGTGTGTGTGTATATATATATATATATATATGATAGATATAGATATGTGTGTGTATATATATATAGATATATCTAGATATGTGTGTATATATAGATATATCTAGATATGTGTGTGTGTATATATCTATCTATCTATATGTGTGTGTGTATATATCTATCTATCTATATGTGTGTGTATATCTATCTATCTATATGTGTGTGTATATATCTATCTATCTATATGTGTGTGTATATATCTATCTATCTATCTATATGTGTGTGTATATATCTATCTATCTATATGTGTGTGTATATATCTATCTATCTATCTATATGTGTGTGTATATATCTATCTATCTATCTATATGTGTGTGTATATATCTATCTATCTATCTATATGTGTGTGTATATATCTATCTATCTATCTATCTATATGTGTGTGTATATATCTATCTATCTATCTATATGTGTGTGTATATATCTATCTATCTATATGTGTGTGTATATATCTATCTATCTATCTATATGTGTGTGTATATATCTATCTATCTATCTATCTATATGTGTGTGTATATACATATATATAGATATATCTATATGTGTGTGTATATATCTATCTATCTATATGTGTGTGTATATACATATATATAGATATATCTATATGTGTGTGTATATATCTATCTATCTATCTATCTATATGTGTGTGTATATATCTATCTATCTATCTATATGTGTGTATATATCTATCTATCTATCTATATGTGTGTGTATATACATATATATAGATATATCTATATGTGTGTGTATATATCTATCTATATGTGTGTGTATATATCTATCTATCTATCTATATGTGTGTGTATATATCTATCTATCTATCTATCTATATGTGTGTGTATATATCTATCTATTTATCTATCTATATGTGTGTATATATATCTATCTATTTATCTATCTATATGTGTGTATATGTCTATCTATATGTGTGTATATGTCTATCTATATGTGTGTATATGTCTATCTATATGTGTGTATATGTCTATCTATCTATCTATATGTGTGTGTATATACATATATACAGATATATCTATATGTGTGTGTATATATATATATATATATCTATCTATCTATATATACACACACACACTCGAGAATGAGATTATATATATCAGCGTGATATATATACACACACACATCACATACGAATAATAATAATAATAATAATAATAAACACTACAGCTATATAAATATAAACAACTGTTTCTCGAGGAATTTCTATGCTAGATAAATTAAAGTGGTTAAAGTCTAAGGCAAATAAAAAGGTCAGTTGTTTCTAGGTACTAATTTTGTTCCTATTACATTTATTTGTTATTTATTTATATTTATTTATTTACGGTTAATAACGTTAACAAGCGCGAGGCTGAAGCCGCTCAGTGTAGCTAGCGTTAGCATTAGCATTAGCGTTAGCGTTAGCATTAGCATTAGCCAGCGAGCTACGCTCTCGTCACCAGCGCCGGTTAGCCAGCCTAGCTAGCGCCCGCCAACCCGGCCACACAACCTGCTGTTTTTTTATCAGTTAAGTGACTTTAAACGCCCTGTTAGAACAGAAAACACAACACATCCCCATAAAAACGCTGAAACATTTGCTACTTCATTGACGAGCCGCGAAGCTAACGAGCAGAGCAGGAGTCCTCACCTTCCAGCAGGCGCTGTATTATGGAGTCGATGTTTAATTTGTCCGGCTCCGCCATTTTACGTTTTTAAAATATTTCTGTCGTCTGTTCAAGCAGGTCAGGCTTTCACTCGCCTCAGACAACCGTCAGTGAGCTAAATAAAAAAATAAGGCCCCAACCCGAGCGGGTAAGTTGTTAAAAAAGGAAATACGCGGTTATTAAACGCTGAGCTTCGCTGCTGGCTGTGTTTCCTTTGTCGTTTGGTTGTCCGTTAGCCTGCTGATGCTAAGGCTTAGCACGCGAGCTACAGAAGCTATACCCGTATTAAGAACCCAACCAAAACGGCTCAGCTTTACAATACAAAAATACACCCGCGGGACTTTCTCCACGCCGTTCTCCTCGACTCCGAGCCCGAACCCGAACCTGGACCGATCTGGACACTTTTCTCTCCCTCTTCCCTCCGCGCGCGCTCGCTTTCCTTCACTACGGAACTTTAAAAAAAAAAAAAAGAGGAGGGAGGGGGGCGAGGGGCGAGGGCGGGGACGTTGTGCTTTGGGCGGCGGTGATTGGACAGACGCCCCGGTTTGAAGGCAGAGTTGTAGGCGCGTATTGGTCGGTTGTCACGTCGATCACGCCAACGAGGTTGCGAGAGTGTGATGTCACGAACGGAGTACAGTAGAGAGCGGGGGGCGGGGGGAGGGAGCGGGGGGGTCTGAACGTAGACGTTCACTTAACTTTCACACGTCTGAGGGTTTAATAATAATTAGATATAATGTACTGTTCTTATTAATGCACCCTCTCACCCCCCCTCACCCGTTCACTACCTCACTCTCTCTCTCTCACTGCCTCACTCCATACTGTCAATCCCTCTGTCACTCACTCACTCACTCATTTACTACCTCACTCTCTCACTTCCTCTCTCACACCCTCCCTCATTCCCTTACATATTTATGCTTCCTTACGCCTCCCTTCTTCCCCCCTCACTTACTCTCTCATCCCTGACTCACTCACTCACTCACCACTCATTTACTACCTCACTCTCTCACTTCCTGTCTCACTCCCTCCCATACTCCCTCTCTCACTTTATGCAGCCCATCTCTCACTCTCTCTCTTTTTACTCCAACCCTCTGCCATTCACTCCTTCACTTTCTCACTCACTAATACCCTTTTTCACATAGTCACTCACTCCCTCACTCATTCACTCACCCACTCATTTACTATCCCACTCTCTCACTCCTGTACTCACTCTCTCACATCCTCTCTCCTATACTCACCTCACTCTCACTCCTAGTCTCCCTCCCACCCTTATTCACTCTTTTCCTACTCCAATTCACTCACTCTCTCACTGCCCATGTTCTCACTCTCTGATACCATTTTTCATCTAGTCATTCACTCCCTCACTCACTCACTCATTCACTCACTCACTCTCTCACTGCCCATGTTCTCACTCTCTTATACCATTTTCATCTAGTCATTCACTCCCTCACTCACTCACTCACTCATTCACTCACTCTCTCACTGCCCATGTTCTCACTCTCTTATACCATTTTTCATCTAGTCATTCACTCCCTCACTCACTCACTCACTCATTCACTCACTCTCTCACTGCCCATGTTCTCACTCTCTTATACCATTTTTCATCTAGTCATTCACTCCCTCACTCACTCACTCACTCATTCACTCACTCACTCTCTCACTGCCCATGTTCTCACTCTTTTATACCATTTTCATCTAGTCATTCACTCCCTCACTCACTCACTCATTCACTCACTCACTCACTCTCTCACTGCCCATGTTCTCACTCTCTTATACCATTTTCATCTAGTCATTCACTCCCTCACTCACTCACTCACTCACTCACTCTCTCACTGCCCATGTTCTCACTCTCTTATACCATTTTCACCTAGTCATTCACTCCCTCACTCACTCACTCACTCCCTCACTCACTCACTCACTCACTCACTCATTCACACACTCACTCCAAACCCCCATTCCCTCTCTCCATCATTCACTTGCTCACTCCTGTCCTCTTTCGCTCACTTCCTCTCTTTTATACTCGCTCACTCTCACTCCTAGTCTCCCTCCCACCCTAGTGAAGATTACGAATGATCTCCTTCTTGCCTCTGATCAAGGCTACGTATCTTTATTAGTCCTACTAGACCTCAGTGCAGCCTTTGATACAATAGATCATTCTATATTACTAGAAAGATTAGAGAAAATGGTTGGAATCACAGGGACAGCCCTATCATGGTTCCAATCATATCTAACGGGACGCTTCCAATTTGTAAAGATAAACGATTTATCTTCAATCTACGCAGAAGTAAGATATGGAGTTCCGCAAGGCTCAATTTTAGGACCACTATTATTTACATTATACATGTTACCACTGGGCTCAGTTATAAGCAGACATGGCGTTAATTTCCACTTCTATGCAGATGACACACAGCTCTATATATCAGCCAAACCTGACGATAAATTTAGATTACAGAAAATGGAGGACTGTGTAAAGGATATAAAACTCTGGATGTCACATAACTTCCTTCTCCTCAACAGTGACAAAACCGAAGTTCTCCTTTTAGGTCCAAAAGACTCTAGAAATAAACTCTCAGACTTAATGTTAGACTTGGCTGATTCTCCCATCATTCCTGGTTTAGCAGCTAAAAATCTTGGCGTCACATTCGACTCAGATTTATCATTTGAGCAACATATAGGTAATATTAGTAGAACAGCCTTTATGCAGCTTAGGAACATCTCCAAACTAAGAGACTTCTTATCACTACAAGACGCAGAAAAGCTAGTACATGCTTTTATTACCTCAAGGCTAGATTACTGTAATGCATTACTGTCAGGTTGTTCCAGCAGGAACCTCAATAAACTTCAGCTGGTGCAAAATGCTGCAGCCAGGGTCCTTACTAAAACTAGAAAATTTGACCATATCAGTCCAGTTCTATCAGCACTTCATTGGCTCCCAGTTAAATTCCGTATTGAATACAAAATTCTTTTATTAACATATAAAGCCCTACATGGCCTCGCTCCTGAGTACCTGCAGGATCTTATAGTATATTACGAACCATCAAGACTACTTAGATCTCAGGGTGCTGGCCTCTTACGCGTTCCCAAAATTAAAAAAACCTCAGCAGGGGGAAGAGCCTTTTCCTATAAAGCCCCCCAGCTCTGGAATAACCTTCCAGATAATGTTCGGGACTCAGACACAGTCTCAATCTTTAAATCTAAACTGAAAACTTATATGTTTAGTTTAGCTTTTGGTAATTAATGTTTCTTAGATAAGGGCTGCAGGTCCAGGGGTTCGCGGACCCAGGGAATTGTAGTACTCTGAGATGCTGGAGCTGTCGTCTCGCTGCTTACACGCGATCACTCAGGTTTGTTGACGGTGAAGCAGATAGATGCTGGTGTTCTCAGGGTACGCCCGTGTCCGTGTTACCTTCTGGCTCTCTCCTTTTAATTATGCTGTGATAATCAGACCTGCCGGAGTCATCAGACATACCCAGATGCTGATGATCAACATTCTCTGCACTCCATAAAATTCCTCTTAGAACTAACTTCTCTCTCTTTACCTTCCCCGAGTAAATGGCCACCCAGCCCGATCTGCAGGAAGATTGCCCGCTGAGGTCCCCTCTACCTGCATCTAACCAGCTGCCACCTACCAGTCCAGCCAGCGGGTCCCCCCCCCCAACCCGCCACCACCCATGGCTCACCCACCAGCTGCTGCTGCCTGTTTGGTGGCCGTGCTGAAACCTAGATGGACTCGTGCCTGTCTGACACTATTAATATCACAACTATTAACTTTCTGTTGTACCTGGTTTGGTAATTTTTATCATTAATGTTTAAAACAGTCTGGCCAGAGGAGGATGGGTCCCCCTTGTGAGTCTTGGTTCCTCCCAAGGTTTCTTCCTCCAGCAGAGTTTTTCCTTGCCACTGTCGCCGTTGGCTTGCTCACGGGGGTCTTTGACGCTTCATGTTATTTCTTCTTTCTTCTCTGTCTCTGTTCTTTATTAAGTAATAATTATGTAAAGCTGCTTTGTGACGACAACAGTTGTAAAAAGCTATACAAATAAATTTGACTTGACTTGACTTGACTTATTCACTCTTTTTCTACTCCAATTCACCCCTCCACTCACTCCCTCACTGCCCATGTTCTCACTCTCTCATTCTCCTCTTCTTCACCCAGTCAGTCCCTACCTCACTCCCTTACTCACCTACACACACTCTCACACACCCATTCACTCACTCACCCCCTACTTTCACTTACTACCCCCTCTCACACTGACCATTCCCTCACTCACTCACTCCCAAATTCCCTCACTCACTCACTCCCAAATTCCCTCACTCACTCACTCACTCCCTCACTCCTCTTCCCTCACACTGAGTAGCTGTCAACATTAGCATAGCATCGCTCGTTGTAAACTAAAGAAGGGCAGGTTTTGACTGATTGACTCCATCGGGGGTCAGTGATCGATCATATCAGCCGCATAAACACAGCCAATTAAGTCATCGATAATCAATAATCATTATATTGATAATTAATAAACACCCATCTAAAGCTCCGCCTCCTCATCCAAGGCTTAGCTCCCCTTTACTGCAGGTGCAGCCTCTACTCTTCTGGTAAGGCTTTACACTAGATGTTGGAACATTGCTGTGAGGAGGATTTGATTGCATCCAGCCTCACAAGAGCAGAAGTGAGGTCAGGTAGTGAGGCACCAGAGTAATTCTGGTGCTCCAACTCAGCCCAAAAGTGATGAGTGTGGCTCCACCTTCACTCCAGAGAACACAGTTCTTCCACTGCTCCACAGCTCAGCGCTGGGGGGCTTTGTACCCCTCTCTAGCCCCCTAGCACACTCTCAGAATTGGCCACAGTGACATATGGCTTAAGTTAGGTCCGTTCTACTGGTCTACTGGTCAGTGCTTTCCCTTTGTGCCAGCAAAGGTGCACCTACATATTGCTTAGAGGTGTCTGCATACTTTTGGACAGTCAGTGGGTAAGCGTAGAGTGATTTCTACTGTTGAAAATGGCGCCATCATGTGGTTTTGTCGATGACCTACAAGTGTACAAGTGTAGTCCACTACTTTTCTGTAGCTCACTCTCTCATCACTTCCCCTCTCACTCCCTCACTAACCCACTCACTCCCTATTTCCCTCCAGAATCATCATTAAAGGGGACATTCAACACTTTTCCGAAACCTCTGCATAAGTGAACATTTAAGATGTGATCAAAGTCAGTATCAGTGGGTTTGCTGTGAAATGCTCTGTTCTGGAGAAATTCACCCTGTCTGAGCTGTTCACAGTGGTGGTGAATGGAACCGGGCGTCTGAAGAAGAGTGTAATGGCTCTAAAAGCTCCCTCACAGAAAGTCATTACACCTTACGATTAGGAATACACTGCCTGATCCCCGAGACACTGTTTTACCAGAGTTCCAGAGAACCAGAGAAGATTTTCGTGTTCAACAATCTTTAAAAATCCATATATAGTGGAGGGATACATTTGGAGGTGCTGTGCAGCAAAATAGTCCCTAATAAAAATGATTTTTTTTAGATTTGCCATTTTTTCAATCTTCATAATTCCATACGCGACTCAGAAGACACGTGTAGCTTCTCCGGTGGGCTTGGGTGGTAAATAATGTGGCTATATTTGTGTAATCTTTTTATGTAGTCATGGCAACGACTGGTTCCATCCCAACCACAGTAAAAAAAAACAGGGCAAGTTGGGAACTACACTACATGGCCAAATGTTTGTGGACACCCAATCTACTTTACTAATTTGCACCAGTTGCTGACACAGAGCTTGTCACCCAGCTTGTCTAGTCCCTATAGAGATGGGTTGTCATGAACCTACTGGCACCATGCCACCTAATGCCAGGTGTGGGCTAGAGGGGTATAAAGCCCCCCACCCCCACCCCACCCCCAGCAGTGGAAGAAATTAGTTCTCTGGAATGACGGATTGGAGTTAATACCTTGGCGGTTAAGCAGTTGCGGATGATGAGGTGGGATGGTGGGATGGTAGAGATGACCTGCTAAGGCTGTATGCAATCAAATCCTCACAGCAATCTCCTCCAAAATTTAGTAGAAAGGACAGTAGAGACAGTTACTCCAACAAAAGCAGGATCAACTTAAAAAAAAAGCCTTGAATTGAAATGAAGCAGTGAATCAGCAGGTGTCCCAATATTTTTGTCAATGTAGTGTATTTCACACCGAAGTCACGCTGAATCACTCAACAATTAAGTTAAGTAATACTCTAAAAAGTGGTGGGATTAAGGGTATACTTTAAGCATAGCACTAAAGTACAGTTACTCAAGTATCCGAGGGACTGGCTTCCGGTACCTACTGGGACTCCTCCACTACCAGTGTCCTCATCCCAGCTCGGATGTTTCTGCAGATTAAGGTCTAGCAAACAAACACTTAGTTGAATTGCAGTGACCCACATCCATCTATCAGTCTCCTGTCCTAAAAACATGGCTCTTTCCTCACCTGCTCCCGGTGTGAGCATGAATCCGCCCATGTCTTACCACATTAGCTCCTATTACTCAGTCTCGGCCCCCTGATCTCCCCACCTTTACCTGACGTTGGAAGGCCTGCCTGGTTTCGGGAGGCTAGGGATCGGGTTTCAGGGAAAAGAGAGTGGGAGGATCTCCAAAGCAGAGTGTTCATGATAATCTGACTCACGGTTTCAAGATGAAATCTTTCCAGTGGGAAATCAGTTGCCTCATAACGGTTTGTAGTGTGACTGAACTGGTTTTTATTATGAGGGCACTGTGACAGACAAGCTTCATAAACACTGGTGTTTAGCTCATTACCGTGTGTGTATATATATATATATATATATATAATACGATAATCCATACTTCCATAACCATGGACAACATTTTCCCCAAACTCCAAATAAAAATATGAGCATTTATTTATTTATTTATTTATTTATTTATTTGCAGAAATGACTGATCTAAATCAGCTATAAATAAATATAAATAAATATATACTTAGTACTAATATCTGAACTCTGAGAGCATTCAGAAATCACTACACTGAAATAATCTCCACTGCCAATCACAGCTCTCATGTCCTGGCAGGCTCTTTCACACTGTGAGCGGCGTCTCAGCGGTTAGAGCTCCAGGCTATTCATGACAGGGTTGTGGGTTCGATATGTGGGCTCAGCAAGCTGCCACTGTTGGGCCCTGAGCAAGACCCTTCACCCTCTCTTGGTTATGGTTAAGTTCTCCTCCCGGAGTCTAGTGTTATTTAGAGTTCTCCTCAGTTCAACACCTGGTTTGGTGGTAAATCAGGGCTTAATGATGGTAAATCAGGTCTGGCACCAAGACTAACGTTAGCAGCAGATCCTTTAAGTCCTGTAAGTTGTGAGGTGGGCCCTCCATGACCCTGATGCTTGCTGGTTGTCCTCTCTTGGAGCACTTTTGGTATGTGCTGTGGGACTAATAACGGATTAAGGGTTTGAAGCTGCTCCCTCCGAAGAACCACTCTGGTTTCTCAAAGAACTTTCCAGATGGTTGCTCTTCTTAAGAAAGTTCATAAATGAGATTTTTCTGACCTGTTTTTATTTTTTTAAGCTTTGAGAACTTTTATGGACCTTGAGCTCTTAAGAACATGCGCCTACAGACCATTTGAACCTAGAACCATAACCAAGAACCTTTGAGGAACCTCTTTTTGTTTTGTTTTTAAGTGCTCAATATCACTTATCTGTGTGTTACCTTGACCTTCTTCATGTCACGCAACATCATATGGAGTTTTTGATGTCTATTATTTATATTGTGTATTGGCTTAACCAATCGTGGGTAAAAAACTTCGTAACTTTTAATGGAAGTCGGTGTAAAGAGATTTTATTCGAAGTCATTTTGAAACGTTTCTATTGGTCCAATGTAAAGAACAGCAACCAGATTCACGTAATGTCAGAACAAATTAAAAACGGCAGAAATTAAGATACAAAGTTTTTGCGAGACAATGATGACATGCAGTCTTTAAAGGGGAATTCCATACATTCTATACCACGTCCGCGTGATTCAGTGGCTGTGGTGTAAGCCGTCATTCTGGTTGAGAAATTCTGGCTGATTGTAGACAGACTTTCTTCTTTACAGCGGTTATGAAAGGACCCAGGCGTTGGTTACCATGACGACAACATATGTATGTATGTATATATATTTATATTTATATATATATATATACATACTATCCAAACCCACCAGTGAACCTAAGGTCCCCCTTGTGCCGCCACAGCAAATCTGACCCTTCGAGACACAAGTCTCCACAACACCTCTGAAGGTGTCCTCCTGTGGTGTCTGGAGCACCAAGACCAACATTAGCAGCAGAACCTTTAAGTCCAAGTCCTGCAAGTTCTGAAACGGGGCCTCCATGAGCCTCAACTACTTTCTCGGAGCACTTCTGGTAGGTTCTGACCACTGCATACCAGGAACCCCCCACAAGACCTTCCTGAAGCCTGATGTTCTGGAGATGTTCTGATGACCCAGTCTGACTCGTCTAGAACATCACAGTCTGGTTCTTGTCAAAGTGTCTCAGATTCTTACGCTTGTCCATTTCTCCTGCTTCCACACCTTCATCTCCCTCATGAACCGACCGTTCCCTCGCTGCCTGTAGATGAGACCTCTCAGTGGTGCTAATGTTATGCCTGATACAAACTCAGGGGACACTACAGCACAAACAGTGAGAGCCCTGTCCTGGACTGTGTGATCCGTCCAGTGCGTGACGTAGATCCAGCAGCAACGTTCCTAAACACTGAACAGAAACTAGAACCAGAGGAAACTGGAGGCCCTCTGTGTTTTCTCCCCTCTGCAGTTTATCGCTGTCTGTTATCTGTCTGCGAGATCACCTGACCTGCTGTGATGCAGACGCCCGTCATAGTTTCAAGAAGGAGAAGGAAAAAATGTCAAAACCTGGTGAAAGAGAGAGAGAGAGAGAGAGAGAGAGAAGACAAGCCCAGTCTTGCATCCTTTGCACGCCCATAGACCCCCGCCCCCCCCCACAGCACATTCCTCTACATAAGGATTCGGCACCTGTGCACCTCCCATCACCTGTGCACCACCTCACCTCGCCAGACTCCACTCTCAGAACTGCAGCGTCCAGATCAGCAGCAGACTTTGGTCTTCAGGAGCTCTACAGAACCCTTCAGCTCATCGCGGACAGTGCAGGTACGGAGAACCTTCTCAGCTCATTGCTCGTCTAGTTTGTTTCAGTGCAGCTTTGGTCCAACTCCTTCATTATACGTTAAAATGGATTAAAAAACAGCTGGAAAAATTAAATTATGGCAATTCTTAAACTGTAAGTCCATAAATAACCAAAATATCTGAAATATGAAATGATTTATGAGCTTATCAAGTGACGTGCGAAAGACTTGAAGGCTGAAATTTGAAGGAAAATGACAAAAAACACCAAACAGATCAGAAGTCTTGTAATTGTTATGGTAAAAATACATTTAAGGAGTTTATTTGATTATATTTGTTGGAATCAAGGTGTGGGTTTGAACCTGCGCCCTCCGAAGAACCACCTTGGTTCCTCAAAGAACTTTCCAGATGGTTGCTCTTCTTAAGAAAGTTCATAAATGAGATTTTTCTGACCTGTTTTTTTTTTTTAAAGCTTTGAGGACTTTTATGGAGCTTGAGCTCTTAAAACATGCGATTACAGACCATTTGAACCTAGAACCATAACCAAGAACCTTTGAGGAACCTCTTTTTGTTTTTTTAAGTGCAATCTCACTTATCTGTATGTTATATGGAGAACATTCCTTAGAACTGTGCCAGAGAGGGCATCATGGAACGGTCCAATTTGGTTCCTGAAAGAACCTTGTTTAAATAAATAAATAAATAAATAATTGCTATTTCAAGAACCTTTATATAATGTTAAGGTTTTGTACCAATTTGTGGGTTCTTCCAAGAATGTTTGCATGGGACGCGGGTTCTTCAAACTTTGAACAGTTACTCTAACAGAACTTACTAAAGAGGTTCTTTAAGGTGTGGTTCTTCCATGGAACTGCACAAAGAACCCTTTCCCTCAGCAGCTCTACTGCACAGAAGGAAGAGCTTGATTAATGACTCATGAAGATTTTACACCAGTTTATGGGTTCTACCTAGAACATTTACACAGATTCAGATATTTCAAAGTACCAACAAAGGGTCTTTAGGGTGTGGTTCTTCCATGAATTCCTACAAAGAACCTTTCCAGCAGCTCTACCAAGTAGCAGGAATTTCTAGAATGAGGTTGATTAATGACTCAGTTTGGCATCATGATCTAGATTTTCTACCAGTTCATGGGTTCTTCTGAGAACGTTTAAGGTTCTTTAAGGTTTAAAAAGTCAGACATCTCAAAGTACCTACCAAAAAAAGGTTTTTGGGGTGTGGTTCCACCCTGGAGTCGCACAAAGAACCTCCTCCTGCAGCTCTGTTGCTCAGAGTGATGTTGGTGGAATGAGGTTGAAGAATGGCGCCAAAATGTTGTGTTTTCACCTCCGAGATCAAAGCTAACATGGGTTTTATTTGTTCTTAAAACATCTAAAAAGCATGGCTCTTCTACAGAATCCAACGAAGAACCATCCCAGCAGCTCTATTGCTGAGTGAAGGTTAGCAGCAATTGTTAGAATGAGGTTGGTCTCAGAAGTTGGGGCCATGGTGGATAGTCTTATACCAATTTATGGGTTCTTCTTAGATGATTTCCAAGAAGATTTCCAAATGGCTATTTAGGGTGTGGTTCTTCCCTGGAATCCCACAAAGAACCTACTCCAGCAGCTCTGTTGCTTAGAGTAAAATTGGTAGAAGTTGGAGCCAAAATCAAAGTGTTTCTATCTCTGAGCTTTGTTCTTTGTTTAATTTATGGGTTCTTCTCAAAGCAATACAGTCAAAGAACCTCCAAACATGTTTTTAGGCTGTGGAACTGTCAAAGAACCCTTCCCAGCAGCTCTACCTCTCTACCGAGTACCAGGAATTTCTAGAATGAGGTTGATTAATGACCCAGTTTGGCATCAAGATCTAGATTTTATACCAGTTCATGGGTTCTTCTGAGACCTTTGAGGTTCTTTAAGTTTTTAAAAAGTTAGACATCTCAAAGTACCTACCAAAAAAAAGGTCTTTAGGGTGTGGTTCAGCCCTGGAGTCGCACAAAGAACCTCCTCCTGCAGCTCTGTTGCTTAGAGTGAAGTTTGTGGAATGAGGTGGAAAAAACGGCGGCAAAATGTTGTGTTTCCACCTCTGAGATCAAAAGCTAACATAGGTTTATTTGTTCTGATGTAATATGCAGGTTCTTAAAAATCTACAAAATCCAACAAAGAACCATTTCAGCAGCTCTATTGCTGAGTAAAGCTTAGCAGCAATTGTTAGAATGAGGTTGAAGAATGTCTCAGAGTTTGGGGCCATGGTGGACAGTCTTATACCAATTTATGGGTTCTTCTTAGAATATTTCTAAGAATATTTCCAAACGATTATTTAGGGTGTGGTTCTTCCCTGGAATTACATAAATAACTAATTTAAGATGATTTTATGAAGTCTAGGGCGAGGGCCAGGGCTTTCCAGACCTCCAGAGAAGTGCCAGTGTTTTCAGAGAACAGCTCATTTTTATTGAGTCAGATTTCAGATCAAATTGTAGTAATGCTCGAATTTCACTGTTCAGACTGATCATCATCATCATCACCACCAAAAAGGCCTTGGGGTGACAGGTAGATACAGCCAAGCCCAAGCGAGTTCCCCTATCGTTAGTTAGTTGGGCCCTCAGAAGCAGAAAGGAATTAACCACCAACAGTAACTATGAAGTGAAAGGGGAATCGACCAGTCCTGCTGTTCTGTCCAATATGGCGGACAGTTTCTTGAGAAGCCTGTTCCACTCGAGGTTTGTGGTTCTGTTTGAGCGTTCATTAAGGCCGTGATCATACCCCTTAGGCTTGGGTACGTTTAAAGTGAACCCTGGAGCGATTGCTGGGTTGGTGCTCGGTTCGTTAGTCTTTCCAACTCTGGTGCTCACCAAACCAGCAGGCGGGTCTCGGCCCATTTCTAAACGTCGGTGTGGTTTGTTTGAAGTGTGAACACAGTTTGAACCAAAGCTCTAATCGAACCCAACGCCACAACGAACAGCTTTATTACTGACACTGAAGTTGTTACTCAAGTTTTTACACAATGGCGTCAAAATCAAAGGGTTTCCAGCAGCGGAAATCAGCACCCTTACTACTCGTTTCTCGAGGCTCTCGCTGTGAGCGGTGGTCTGTTTCATCAGATTCCTCCCAAACGTGCTATGTCTTCTCAACACAGCCCGATTCTGAGTCACTCTGATGGACGCATTCGGCCGGAGGTTTATCAGCTAGCAGGCTTGCGGTTTGTGTGGACGCTTCGTCCACTGATGCAAGACTGAGGAAATACAGACAAACAGCGGAGAAGGGAGGCGAACGCATGCACTTGCCTCGGCTTTATCCGTTAGTCACCCTCAGAGCTGCTGAACAGATCGCTGGAGACTAAAAACAGCAGTAATTACTGTTAGTCATTTTGTTTTTGAGCCCACTCACCACCTGTCCTCCTCCCCAGGCCAGGCCTTCACCAGTACATGCTGCTGCGTGTCGGAGGAAGGATCCGTGTGTGTGCTCTAGTGTGTGTGTTTGTATGTGTTTTCTGAATCAATCTAAAGAAGAAAAAAGAGAAATTCGGTGGGATGATACCACTCCAGAGGGTCTTCACTGAGTACGCTATGTAGGCGGTTTAATAAGTGGACAATAGGACGAGTGCCTGAGCAGCACTGTTAAAAAGAGACCCCTCAATTTGTCTGTACGTAGTTTCGGGCTTCTCAAAATCCCAAGATTATTGCTCTACGCTCCGAGGCGTATTATTCCCTCGCAATGTGGAAAACCAGCCATTAAAAGGGTTAACGGGTGTTTCCCTCAGAACATCCCCAGCTTAAAAAAAACAGCGCTGATCCAATTCACCTAAACAACGCCGAGATGTGTGTGGAGCAGCTCAGCAAGTGAGATTGGGCCGGGATAAGTCTGGGTGTGGTGAAGCAGGTGGAGGGAGATGGAGGGAAACCTGTCAGGACTTGAGCCTGAAGCCGAAGACTTTGTTGTTCACCCGGTCGTGTCTCAGAGCTATGAAATTCCTGTATGGACCTGCTGAAAGGGAGGGGAAGGAATTGTGGGATTGTAGTCTAAGCTGTGGGAGATAACAGGCGCGCTGGAGCCATTTCGTGTGCAGTGTTGTGCAAGTCAAGCCTTAAGCTTTGAAACAGACGCCTAGAGCTCAGGGAGGGAGCCCTTGTCCACCAAACCTCCAAAACCTGTCCAAACACTCAGAAAATTCAGGCCTTGAGCATCACTGTCAGCAGGTCCATACTTGACGTTCTCTCTAAGACCTTTGGCCATGGCCTAAGTGACCTGAAGCCTAGGACCAGAAGGTTGCCCGTTTGATCCCCTGGACCAGCAGGAAAGGAGAAGTAGGGGCTGAAGGGCTGAGGGGCCTCCTATTCAAGGCATCTAACCTCCAGTTGCTGTCTTGGTACTGAGTAAGAACAGCACCCATGCAGCCCCAACCTCAGCTTCCATTTTCTGCTGAATCCTGAGATATAATCAGCAGATCCGGGTTAAGATTCCTGACTCTTGCCTCTGTATCGAGACTCATTAAAGAACTAATGGGTTCACTAAACAGACTACTGTTTAGTGAACCCATTAGTTTAGTGAACCCATTATTTTTACTCTTTTGTTACCAACAAAGGAGTAAAAGTATTGACATTCATTCCTCAGGTAGAAGTGAGTGGAGATACGAGGGTTTAAAAGACTTCTATAGAAGCTGAAGTATCAACTGAAGCTTTTTACTCCAGTAAAAGTGTAAAAGTACTGGTTTCAGAACCACTTCAAGTAGAAAAGTAAAAGTAATGGAAGGAAAACAAAGGCTGAAAGCTTAGGCCGCGCCACAGGGGTCTGTAGTGCACTACCCCCCCCCTCCCTTCCCAAAAACCCATTTCTCTAAAAGCCATAATGAGGAGGATGTTCTATTAAAATGTTGATGTTAAAAATGTTGGGCTGCACTAGGCTCCTGTTTCAGCTGCAGATCTGCCCATTGAAAATGAAGCATTTCAGTAATATCAGCTCTATTAAAGGAGCGTCTCTGTGCTCTACTGAGCATCAACATGAGCTTAATGGAGGAAAATATGAGGAGTCGTTGTCTAGAAGTTCTGTAAAGCTGCAGAAAGTCAGACTTCAGAGGCGTGTGATCAATAAGCTTTATATTTATTATAAACCTCTATATTTTTTCTCATCCAAACACAAACTCAAACTGAAAGCTTGGCAGTAATAAATAAATATACACGTAAATTATGACAAATAATATATGTGTATTATATGAATGTTGTAATATTTAATTATATTATTATATTATATATATATATATATATATATATATATATATATATATATTTGGTGATTAGAGTGGCTGCTCGAATGTGAATCATGCTAACCGTACCGTTCTCTCCCAGTTAGGATGGGTTCTTCAGGAATTCAGATCGTGTGTGTGGCGCTGGGGGTTCTGGGCCTCATCGCCGGCATCGTGACCTGCGTCCTGCCCAACTGGAAGGTGTCATCCTTCACCGGACAGAACATCATCACTGCACAGGTACGGACACACGCAGGTGCACTCAGGAAATATGGAGAAGTGAGACGTGTGCAGATACCGCAGTACAGACGTGGCAGTGTGGGAAGGCCTGAGAGGATGGCACTGAATTTCACATATTAGAAACATTCCGATATTAGCTTATGAATGTATTTACATAAAGAGTATCACTAACACATGGAACAGGGGGCACAAACTGTATGTACCACAGGTCAAACTTCACTTCCGGGCAACATTAGTGCATATTTCATTGCCTACCACATGACATGTAGCCTAGTTTTAACCTTGGTAATCCTGGTTTTGCCTTTCAACCCTCCACTGCCCTAGGTGGCGCTGCTCTACAACCGACACTGCTCTGTTACCCAGTGAAATACAGGACTAGGCCTAGAAAGTTGTGCGTTGACATGTATGACATTATGGTCATCTAGGCTATTAAGGCTATTTATTGGTATTGGTCTAGTGACCTCACTAATGCTCTTGTCGCTAAATGCAATCAAACCCTCACAGCAATGTTCTCCTCCAGAAATCTAGTAGAAAGCCTTCTTCCTTGGACATTATAGACAGTAACTCCAACAAAAGCAGGATACACTCTTTTTAATGCCCTTGAGTTTAGAAGAAGCAATGAATGGGCAGGTGTCCCAATACTTTTGTCAATATAATATATGCGCATATGCGTATAACCCTGCTGACTGTTGTGTGTGTATGTGTGTTCAGGTGCAGCAAGAGGGCCTGTGGATGGAGTGTGTGGTGCAGAGCACAGGTCAGCAGCAGTGTAAGGCCTACGAATCCCTGCTGATCCTGGGCTCTGACCTCCAGGCTGCCCGTGCCATGACCATCATCTGCTGCATGCTGACCTCGATCGCCTTGCTGGCGCTGTTGGCCGGCGCCGACTTCACCACCTGCATCGAGAACGAAGACGCCAAGCCCAAAGTGTGCCTGGTGGCCGGAGTGTCCATGATCGTGGCCGGCCTGCTCCTCATCACCCCCGTCAGCTGGACCGCCCACAACGTGGTGCGCAACTTCAACAACCCGCTGTCCAACCCCAGCAGCCGGAGGGAGCTGGGGCCCTGCATCTTCATCGGCTGGGCCGGAGGAGTGCTCCTCCTGCTGGCCGGAGGTCTGCTGTGCTGCTTCAGTCGGCCTCACTCCGGGAGCTCTGGAGGAACCGCCAAATACTACAGCAACAGTGCCTCCGCCCCCAGCAAAAATTATGTGTAGAGGGGCAGTCTCGGGGGGTTATTTGCATGTAGGGGGGTAAAAATAGTGGCGATTAAATTGAATGGATTATAGTCAATATTTTTAGGGTCCGGTTAATTTTTTTGGCCTGAATCATAGTCATAGAAAGCCCAAGAAAGCTCCGTGCACTGTTTTATTGTCTATATATGCAATAATATATAGAATATGGACAATAGAAAAACTGAATGGTACCAAATTTTGAATCAGATTGAATCAAATCGAATCAAATGAATGAATCTGAGGAGTCATATTCAGAATTGTCAGGTCAGGGATGTTTTAGGGATGCACTGATTATCATTTTTTCAGCAAATTATGATTCATTTACATCCAATCTGAATGATGAAACATATGCTACCTGTTCAGGTAACAAACCAATCATAAAAATGAACCCCCCAAAAAGGTCCAATAGTGTGCCTTTACGGTTTACACTTTAATATGGCCTCATACAAACAGCTACACAGCAATGTAGTGGGGCTTTGCTCCATAACTGATAGGAACAACCCCGGTGACAAGCAGACTACCACCCCGTCACAGTCACCCAGCTAACATGCCCATGTGGGGCCTGTATGAGTAGTTCCACTTTGGCCCTACATAGGGATGCTCACCAGGGTCAGTGAGGGGACCAGGAGGGGTTAAACATGGGCCCCATCTGGGTTGTACACTGCAGCCTAGATGGAACCAATGTGATATTAAGGCCCATTTACTATTTAACACTGGTCAAAACCCACTCATGCCCACCTGGAACCCACCTGGATCCCACCTAGCCCACGCTCCACCCATGTGAGCCCCCACATGAGCATGTTGGCTGGGCAGCTTGACGTGAGCCAAGCTAAAAACAGCAAAATCTGCAGATTTGGATCAGGCATCCCCAGTTTAGGAATTTTAGAGGGAATTTTGGAGGGGTCCCAACCCTAGTCCTGGAGTCTTGGAGTTTTACTGCTCTGACACCAACAAATCAGCACATTACAATAAGCCATTTTGGAGTTGGCCTGGGTGGGCTGGAGCAGGAAAACCACTACACAGGCCTCCAGGAGTGACCGTTTGGCCATATTGGATAAAGGAAAGTTTAGGAGGTGTAGTAGCCATGAAACCCCCACCGCTTTTTAATGGGTAAAGATCTGTAAATATCTGTTCAGCTCATGTTTATATTCTCTGTTTAAGTGTTTCTCAAAGCTTCTGTACTTTTTTGAATGGCTGCTGTCGTGAGAAATCCTTGAGTCTGATTAGCTGTGTAGTAGATTCCTCTTTGTGCTCTCTAGAGGGCTTAAGGGGAACCTTTAAACATGGTGTTTTGGATAAGGGGTGTTTTCTCAGGACGGCAGCGTACTGCTGTCTCTATGCTATAATCATATAAGCTTCAAATGTGTGTTTGGACTCTTGTTTGTGGTTGGTGGTGCGGGTAACTCTGTCCATTTGAGCAGCAGCTAACACCAACGAAAGCGGCTAAATGACCAAACGCCAATCAGCCAATCTGTCAAAGGCTTTTATATATTAGGCAGCAAGTAAGGAAGTGAACAGCCAGGTCCTGAAGGTGATGGAGGTGTTGGAACCAGGTGTTCCTGGTATGCAGTGGTCAGTACTGACCTACCAAAAGTGCTCCTATGCAACAGGACGCAAGGCCAGGCCTTGATGAATCATAGCTGTTTTGGCTAACACGATATTAGGCTGGTGGTTTTAATGTTATGGCTGGTGGGTGTAGGTGGTCATTTAGCACGCTGCAAGCTGTTAGCTCAGAAGCTGGTCAGAGATTTTGTGTACAAAGGTAAGCTCAGGTCAAACGCATTTCAGGTAAGAGTGGTAGTTAAGAGCAAATACCTATTATTAACCCTTTTGACTCATAATTATCCCGAGAGAATTTACTAGCAGGACAAGGTCACGATATTTTCATATGTTAAAAGAACTGGCATCTTTTTATATTTGTAATAAAAATGGATATTTCTCATTATGTGTGTCTTCATGGTTGTTTTTGAGATTGTTGATGATAATGTCTGAACACAGTTTTTCTCTGGAGTGAAGTGAGGTGGCATGTGATTGGCTAACCAGACTTCATACGCTTCCATCCCACGTCCTCAAAATCACAGTCCTTCCACTACTATATCAGCTCAAACAGAGCCTCAGTGTATATCACAATACCTACATTTAGAGCCTTTTTAATATATATTCACCCTAATGACAGACCGTAGCTCCGCCTCCTCAGTGTATATCACAATACCTACATTTAGAGCCTTTTTAATATATATTCACCCTAATGACAGACCGTAGCTCCGCCTCCTCAGTGTATATCACAATACCTACATTTAGAGCCTTTTTAATATATATTCACCCTAATGACAGACCGTAGCTCCGCCTCCTCAGTGTATATCACAATACCTACATTTAGAGCCTTTTTAATATATATTCACCCTAATGACAGACCGTAGCTCCGCCTCCTCAGTGTATATCACAATACCTACATTTAGAGCCTTTTTAATATATATTCACCCTAATGACAGACCGTAGCTCCGCCTCCTCAGTGTATATCACAATACCTACATTTAGAGCCTTTTTAATATATATTCACCCTAATGACAGACCGTAGCTCCGCCTCCTCAGTGTATATCATAATACCTACTTTTAGAGCGTTATTAATATATATTCATCCCAATGACAGACCGTAGCTCCGCCTCCTCAGTGTATATCACAATACCTACTTTTAGAGCGTTATTAATATATATTCACCCTAATGAGAGACCGTAGCTCCGCCTCCTCAGTGTATATCACAATACCTACTTTTAGAGCCTTATTAATATATATTTACCCTAATGACAGACTGTAGCTCCTCCTCCTCAGTGTATATCACAATACCTACATTTAGAGCGTTATTAATATATATTCACCCTAATGAGAGACTGTAGCTCCTCCTCCTCAGTGTATATCACAATACCTACATTTAGAGCGTTATTAATATATATTCACCCTAATGAGAGACTGTAGCTCCTCCTCCTCAGTGTATATCACAATACCTACATTTAGAGCGTTATTAATATATATTCACCCTAATGACAGACTGTAGCTCCTCCTCCTCAGTGTATATCACAATACCTACATTTAGAGCCTTTTTAATATATATTCACCCTAATGAGAAACTGTAGCTCCGCCTCCTCAGTGTATATCACAATACCTACTAAAGACAGAAGCTCAACATCACAGTGTTTAAAATATTGCTGACATTTATTGAAATGCTCTATTAGACATATATTAAAATGAGTTTGCAAAAACAAATCATAAAAAACTCGTAGAAAATAAACTCGGATCCCTGAAGAGCGAATATTTGGTTTGTAAAAAGCTGCGATGTTCTCATTATCCCTTCATAAAACACGGCAGCTCTTCCCCACCCTCCCTCTCTGCTCCACCCTTCAACACTTGTGTGGTTCTTTCACATTTCCAGTTGAGTCCGGCGCCCTGGCCTTCAGTTTTTGCTCTCCAGCTCGCTCACTCGTTTACTCAGCTCCTCCACCAACTCCCTCAGCTCCTTCACCTCACTCTGCAGCGCCTGCATATCCTGAGAGAGAGAGAGAGAGCGGGTTATACTATACGGCTAAGTCTGTGTATGTGTGTATGTGTGTGTGTGTGTGTGTGTGTGTGTGTGTGAGTGTGTATGTGTGTTATGGCCCTACCCCGCCGTTGCCGCTGGAGGCCGTCGTGGTGGACATGAGGCTCTTGATGACCTTAAACTCTTTGTTTTTGGTGGTGGCCACAAAGCCGTCCTTCAGGGAGATGAGGATGGGCTTCCCCTCTTTACCAGCGAACCAATCATCAGCCTCCACCGACGGCTCCGGCCCGATAGTGTCCGGGTACAGATCCTCCTGGAACAGGTCCGACTGAAACCCACCCAACACAGCAGCATCAGCACCCGCTCAGCAGAATCAGCACAAGGTAGGTGTTTCTAATAAAGTGGCCAGTGAGTGGAAGCACAAGGTAGGTGTTTCTAATAAAGTGGCCAGAGAGTGGAAGCAGTGGTAGGTGTTTCTAATAAAGTGGCCAGAGAGTGGAAGCACATAGTAGGTGTTTCTAATAAAATGGCCAGTGGGTGAAAGCACAAGGTAGGTGTTTCTAATAAAGTGGCCAGAGAGTGGAAGCACAAGGTAGGTGTTTCTAATAAAGTGGCCAGTGAGTGGAAGCACAAGGTAGGGGTTTCTAATAAAGTGTCCAGTGAGTGGAAACACAAGGTAGGGGTTTCTAATAAAGTGTCCAGTGAGTGGAAGCACAAGATAGGTGTTTCTAATAAAGTGGCCAGTAAGTGGAAGCATATAGTAGGTGTTTCTAATAAAGTGGCCAGAGAGTGGAAGCATATAGTAGGTGTTTCTAATAAAGTGGCCAGAGAGTGGAAGCACAAGGTAGGTGTTTCTAATAAAGTGGCCAGTAAGTGGAAGCATATAGTAGGTGTTTCTAATAAAGTGGCCAGTGAGTGGAAGCATATAGTAGGTGTTTCTAATAAAGTGGCCAGGGAGTGGTAGTTCTGATTAGTGGTTGATCTTCACTGCGGGTCTCTTTACCTTTCGTGGCACTGTCATAACAATTGGCTCACACTTCCTCTCATGAAGTTTATAGAATCTGAAATCAGAGGAAAACAGAATGGGAGTGAATTCACAGACATACGTGTAATTTAGATGATATGTGTATTATACATTACAAGTGTGTGTGAGTGTGTGTGTGAGTGCTTGTGATGTTTACCTGGCGATCTCACACTTGTTGACCTCCAGTCCTCTCTTGGGCATGTAGCCCATCCCCTTCTGGCTCTCCTTGCTACTGTACATGGACAGATAGTGGACATAGGGAGCCTCGTCCGTCACCTCAAAGTACCGAATGCTGCTGTCGCCCTGACAACGCACACCGATACACACAGATATTTACAGCAGCAGAGAGCCAATATCAAACCTCTGACACCAAACAAACATGATTCCAGTGGGTCTAACTGAACTAATCTGGACTCACCTTTCCGCACAGGTAAACAACACCTGTGTCCGGGTCGAAGAAGGGCAGCAGAACTCCACTGCTGGTGTCCAGCTCCTGCAGGGTCAGCGGCTCATTAAAGCTATCCTGCAAACACACACACACACACACATTACAGTAAGAGTATTAGCGGCAGTATTAATGACATTATTAGGGACAGTATTAATGACAGTATTAGGGACAGTATTAATGACAGTATTAGGGACATTATTAGCAGCAGTATTAGGGACAGTATTAATGACATTATTAAGGACAGAATTAATAACAGTATCAGGGACAATATTAATAAGAGTATTAGGGACAGTATTAGGGACATTATTAATGACAGTATTAGGGACATTATTAATGACAGGATTAGGGACATTATTAATGACATTAAGGACAGAATTAATAACAGTATTAGGGACAGTTTTAGTAATAGTATTAATGGCAGTATTAGGGACAGTATTAATGACAGTATTAGGGACATTATTAGCAGCAGTATTAGGGACAGTATTAATGACATTATTAAGGACAGAATTAATAACAGTATCAGGGACAATATTAATAAGAGTATTAGGGACAGTATTAGGGACATTATTAATGACAGTATTAGGGACATTATTAATGACAGGATTAGGGACATTATTAATGACATTAAGGACAGAATTAATAACAGTATTAGGGACAGTTTTAGTAATAGTATTAATGGCAGTATTAGGGACAGTATTAATGACAGTATTAGGGACATTATTAATGACATTATTAAGGACAGAATTAATAACAGTATTAGGGACAGTTTTAGTAATAGTATTAATGGCAGTATTAGGAACAGTATTAGGGACAGTATTAATAACAGTATCAGGGACAATATTAATAAGAGTATTAAGGACATTATTAATGACAGTATTAGGGACATTATTAATGACAGGATTAGGGACATTATTAATGACATTATTAAGGACAGAATTAATAACAGTATTAGGGACAGTTTTAGTAATAGTATTAATGACAGTTTTAGTAATAGTATTAATGACAGTATTAGGGACAGTATTAATGACAGTATTAGGGACATTATTAATAACATTATTAAGGACAGAATTAATAACAGTATTAGGGACAGTTTTAGTAATAGTATTAATGGCAGTATTAGGCACAGTATTAATAACAGTATCAGGGACAATATTAATAAGAGTATTAGGGACAGTATTAATGACAGTAGTATTAGGGACATTATTAATGACATTATTAAGGACAGAATTAATAACAGTATTAAGGACAGTTTTAGTAATAGTATTAATGACAGTATTAGGGACAGTATTAATAACAGTATCAGGGACAATATTAATAAGAGTATTAGGGACAGTATTAGGGACATTATTAATGGCAGTATTAGAGGCAGTATTAGAGATGGTATTAGGACTAGGGACAGTATTAAGAAGCAATTTCAAATTAATCTGAAAGTGTCCTCAAACTTTTGACCTGCAGTGTACAGTTAAATCTGCATATCTGCCGTCAGTAGATGCTCACCGGATCCCAGAGCGCCACCTGCCTCTCACTCATTTTGCTGAAGCCAGTGGTCAGAATCTTCCCCTCGGACACAAACACGGCCCTAACCGGTCTGGAGCCTTCATGCGGCTTCTCCTTCTCCTGAAACACCACACACACACACACACACACGCATACACACATGACATACATGATAAGAGAGTAATACACGTTATACAGTAGACCAGTGAACTATTCGTTTACAAGGCAGTAAAAGCCGTGATCTGGACATGAGCACAGCAGGGGGACAGAGACACACGGCGAGGTGATGGACAGAGGGTAATGATGAGCATGTGTAGGAGGTTAGAGTACAGTAAATAACACCGCTAGCAGTTTTCTTATCTTCCTGTTTCCTTTTTTGTTTCATAGCAACCCCTGCCGAACTTCCCCAACCATACAAACAAACAAACAGCCGATCTGAGGGCGAGGCACCAGCACTGACGCTAAATTTACATGTAAACAGAGCAAGTTGCTACAACTACAGCTGCTAGGCTAATGACCACAGACGAAAGAAAACACACAGACGATCCTCCCAGTCCAAAACCACAGCCTAATCTCTGTAAACTGGGCAAGACAACACAGGTGTGGTCCTGTGGAGTCAGTGTGCTGGTGCAATACACATACACTATACGGACATAAGTATTGGGACACCTGCTCGTTCATTGTTTCTTCTGAAATCAAGGGCATTATTCAAAAGCGGTGATCCTGCTTCTGTTGGGGTAACCGTCTGTACTGCTGCCCAGAGAAGAAGGATTTCTACTAGATGTTGGAGGAGGATTGCTGTGAGGATTTGATTGCATTCACCGACAAGAGCTGCGTTAGTGAGTTCAGGATGTTGGGGGGCTTTATACCCCTCACCTGGCATTAGGTGGTATAATTGCTAATAGAGTCATGCTCATAGACAGACAGACAGACAGACAGACAGACAGATAGACAGATAGATAGATAGATAGATAGATAGATAGATAGATAGATAGATAGATAGATAAACAAACAGACAGACAGACAGATATATAGGAAGACAGACAGGCAGACATACAGACAGATAGAAAGAAAGACAAACAGGCAGACAAATAGCCATACAGGTAGATAGATGGACAGACAGACAGACAGATAGATAGATAGAGATAGATAGATAGACAGGCAGAAAGATAGACAGACAGACAGATAGATAGGTAGACAGACAGACAGATACATGTTGTTTCTAAAGGGGGTGAAGCCAGCGTGATGCAGGATGGAGGAGGTGGAGAAGACGTACGGCTAATACGGTGCCCTGGCGGGGGTCCAGTACGCGCAGTTTCTTGTCCTTGCAGGAGGTGAGGATCCGTGAGCCGTCTCTGTTCCAGCAGGCGCTGTAGATGAGGTCAGTGTGCACAGAGTCGATCCTGACCACCGCCTCACCTCTCGCTACGTTCCACAGGATCACCACGTTATCACAGCCTGGAGAGATGAGGGGGAGGCAGGGGAGAAAATCCTGTGATGTGCAATTCTCATGAACAACCAGCAGATGGCGCTGATTTCACTTGTGACACTTTAGTACTTTTGTCGTATGTGAGTATTTGCGGCTGTGTGTGTGTGTGTGTATATATATGCAATTAGAGATAACACTGACAGGTATCAATATATATATATATACACACTATTTGGACAAAAGTATTGGGACACCCGCTCATTCATTGTTTCTTCGGAAATCAAAGGTATTAAAAATAGTTGATTCTGCTTTTGTTGGAGTATCTGTCTCTACTGTCCAACGAAGAAGGATTTCTGCTAGATTTTGGTGGAGCATTGCTGTGAGGATTTGATTGCACTCAAGCGCATTAGTGAGGTCAGAATGTTGATTGACAATCACCACCCCACCTCATCCCCAACTCCCCAACTCATCCCATCCAAAAGTACTGAACAGAGAATCGTCATTCCAGAGAACACAGCTCTCCCACTGCTTCACAGCTCAATGCTGGGGGGCTTTATACCCCTCTAGCCCACACCGGCATTAGGCAGCAGCTCGGTGCCAGTAGGTTCATGATGTTTATCTGCTCCAGAGGTGTCCTATTCCATTGGCAGTACTTCTATACAGACACTAGAAAAACTGTGTGTATGTGTGTGTGTGTGTGTGGGTGCAACTTAAAGTAGATGAATGCATGCACTAGAAGGGGTGTCCACAGACATTTGGACATATAGTGTGTGTATATAGTGTGTATGTATATATATATATATATATATATATATATATATATATATATATATAATAATGTCTACATGTGCAGTTAACCACCCTCACAAAGAGAAGGAAGTCATGGGTGGAGGTGTGAATATAAATACATGTGTGTTTCTGTGTGTGTGTGTGTGTGTGTGTGTGTGTATTTGGCCTAATGAGTAATGCCAGCTGCACAGTACTTGCTTTACTTAACAGTTTGTACAGACGTCCCTGTAGTTACTGAGTAATAGACCTTAGTGTGGCATAAGCCTTGAAGTAATGGGTGGAGTCATGGGCGTTAAAGGGTTAAAGGCACGTGCATAAGACAATATCCACAAATGCTCAGAACAATCTCAGCTCTCTCTGAAATGAGACCCTAAGTGGCCTAGAGCACTGAAGAGAGAATCTGCCCCTAAAAGTCAGATTATAGAAATTATTATTATAGAAGATTATAGAAATTCTTCATATTTCCTGTAAAATTGTTCCTCTACCCATGTGACCGAATTGTTCTGGAGCTTGAAACGGCTTCATCAAGCTTAATTAATTATTAATGTGTAAATATAATAATAGTTTTTAAACAGTGAGAGGCAGAAGACGAGTCCACTGGTCAGTTTTACACAAAAGCTTAGACTCCACCAATTACAGACGAGAGGCAGATGACGGACACATGAATCCACCAATTACAGACGAGAGGCAGATGACGGACACATGAATCCACCAATTACAGACGAGAGGCAGATGACGGACACATGAATCCACCAATTACAGACGAGAGGCAGATGACGGACACATGAATCCACCAATTACAGACGAGAGGCAGATGACGGACACATGAATCCACCAATTACAGACGAGAGGCAGATGACCGACGCACAAATCCACCAATTACAGACGAGAGGCAGATGACCGACGCACAAATCCACCAATTACAGACGAGAGGCAGATGACGGACACATGAATCCACCAATTACAGACGAGAGGCAGATGACCGACGCACAAATCCACCAATTACAGACGAGAGGCAGATGACCGACGCACAAATCCACCAATTACAGACGAGAGGCAGATGATGGACACATAAATCCACCAATTACAGACGAGAGGCAGATGACGGACGCATGAATCCACCAATTACAGACGAGAGGCAGATGAGGGACGCATGAATCCACCAATTACAGACGAGAGGCAGATGACGGACGCATGAATCCACCAATTACAGACGAGAGGCAGATGATGGACGCATGAATCCACCAATTACAGACGAGAGGCAGATGATGGACGCATGAATCCACCAATTACAGACGAGAGGCAGATGATGGACGCATGAATCCACCAATTACAGACGAGAGGCAGATGATGGACACATGAATCCACCAATTACAGACGAGAGGCAGATGACGGACACACAAATCCACCAATTACAGACGAGAGGCAGATGATGGACGCATGAATCCACCAATTACAGACGAGAGGCAGATGACGGACACACAAATCCACCAATTACAGACGAGAGGCAGATGATGGACACATAAATCCACCAATTACAGACGAGAGGCAGATGACGGATGCATGAATCCACCAGTTAGACAGGATGGGAGGCAGAAGACGAGTATCTCGACCCGTCCTCACAGCCTCATAACTCTGGATGTGAGTCACGTACGACCTGGCAATGAGATGCAATGGAAAGGGCGGAGTCTACAGATTCTCACAAAGATATTCATAGAAATATTAAGAAACATTGGATTTGGCGCGTCGACATGTTCACAGACTCCAGAGGGTCAATATTACTATTATTATTATTACTCTATTTTCTTGGTACAGGAACCTTGGATACATTTGACAGGTGCTTAGAAACAAAATGCTATAATAATAAATAATAATTATAATATTATTATTGTTATTATTATTATGATTATGATTATTGTTGTTGTTGTTATTGTTGTTGGGTCTCCCCCTTTCTGCTCACCCACAGAGAGAGAGGACAGTTATGCTCTCAGGGATGCCTGGCCACAGTACTTGAAAGCTGGTTAAATACTGTATGTACAGTCTTTTGTGTGTGTGTGTGTGTGTGTGTGTGTGTGTGCGTTTACCTGCACTCATTAGCACGTTGTGCGCTGTGGGGTGCCAGCTGAGGATGCCCACACGTTTGGAGTGGCCATCCAGCTTCACCACTGGCTCCTTCAGGGGCTGTGTCAGACCACCTTCTGGAATCTCCCAGATCTACACACACACACACACACACACACACATACACAAGGACAAGCACTCATCAGCGAAAGGGCAGCACTGACACACACTGAATCTCTCATGTCTCCACTATGGTATTGATTAAACTGCTTAAATACTGTGAAAGAGGTTACTGAGGACCAAGCACTTGCTGGGATTTGACCTTATGACCTCCTCACACTTGCTGAGCAGCAGTTAGACCGTAGGGCCGGTCTAGAGCTGTGAAACTGCACTACATACAAACACAGTTCTTCCCTTCACTGCTTCACAGTTCTAAAGTGGCACGACTGTCTAACTGCCTGCTTTCTAAGAGACTCAGGAGGTCATAAGTTCAAATGAAATGGGCCAGACTGTTACGTTTGTATGTATAATGAGGCAAGGTCAAAGGTTAGGGCCTCTCACCATGACACTGCAGTCTTCAGAGCCGCTGGCGATGATGTTGTCGTTGTGTGGGCAAAACTCGATGTCCAGGACAGGTCCGGTGTGGCCGCAGACGGTGGGCTGGGACATATCGATACGGCCGGTCTGCAGGGGGAGACAGGGACAGATTCAGGGTCAGGGCGGGAGTTTGTGGAACAGCTTGTAGAGCTGCAGAAGATCACTGGTAGATCAGAGTGTGAAACAACAACAAAAGCTCAGTAAGTGAATAATTGTTGGTACATTATATGGACAAAAGTATTGGGACACTTGCTTGTTCATTGGTTACTTCTAAAATGGAAAAGAGCTGATCCTGCTTTTGTTGGAGTAACTGTCTCTACTGTCCAGGGAAGAAGGAGGCTTTCTACTAGATTTTGGTGGAACATTGCAGTGAGGATTTGATGTTACTAGCTGTGGTGGCGTACCAGAGGAGCACACACACGCACACTGTTTATATTAACCGTCAGAGGAAATATGGCAACTATCATTATGACAATAGACTGATATTAGAGGGAACTGACAGTATCAATGAGAGCGAGAGAGAGAGAGCGAGCGAGAGAGATAGAGAGAGCGAGAGAGAGAGCGAGAGAGAGAGAGAGAGAGAGAGAGAGAGAGAGAGCGTATGAGAGGAACTCTGTCAGCTGATCTCAATTTTACAGCTATGCCTCCAATTAGCTGTAATAGAAACTAACCATGTTAGAGACGACAGCACACAGCAGACAGTTCCCACCCACAGCACTGTGTGTGTGTGTGTGAGAGAGAGAGAGAGAGAGAGAGAGAGGGTGAACTGAGCTCTGACCTGAGCCCACACCACTCTCCACTACACCGCCAGGCTACGTCAGGTTTAAACGTCAAGGGTCTGCCCCCAGACTAAGGGATTAGGCCTAGCTCTGGGCAGCACCAAGGATTCCTGTCCCTGATTCCCAAAAGTATTGAGACACCTGCTCATTAATCCTGCTTCTGTTGGAGTAACTGTCTCTACTGTACAGGAAAGAAGGCTTTGTACTAGAGTTTGGAGGAGAGGCATTGCTGTGAGGATTTGATTGCATTCAGTGACAAGAGCTAGTCGTTAGTAAGGTCAGGATTTTGGATGATGATCATCGTCCCACCTCATCCTCCCCAACTCCCCAAAACTACTGGATGGAGCTCCACCATCCATCATTCCAGAGAACGCAGCTCTTCCACTGCTCCACAGCTCAATGCTGCTGGGGGGCTTTAGCCTATGCCTGGCATTAGGCAGCATGGTGCCAATAGGTTCATCCCAGCTAACATGTATGCGTGGGGCCTGTATGGGTAGCTCAACTGGGATCCCATAGGGGAATCCGTTGGTCCTACAGATGGATGCCAACCCAGGTCAGTGATGGGACCAGAAGGGGTTTGACTTGGCCTATACGAGACCCATGTGAGATTAATGTGGGCTGTAATGATATGACCCATAATGGAAGCCCCACTGGGTGCCAGTAACAACACATATACAAACCCACTCAGAGCCCATGCCCTTTTCTTCTACTGGCAGTACTTCTCCACAGGGGCTAGACGAGCTTAAAGTCGCTGAACGCGTTCATTACAAGGGGTGTCCACAAACATTTGGACAGATAGTGCAACATACAGGAGGTGTACAGGAGGTGGATTTGTATGTTACTCATCCTCTCCTCTTCCACCCTCTCATGCTCGGCATCTGTTGACCGAGCGAACCGATGTGGTCCACTCTCTAACGTGCCGTTTCACACACAGCGAACTTCCTCAGCGGCCAGCGGCCTGACGCAAAATTCCTGCGCTCATTGGTGGACAATGGCTTCCATTCAGGAGGGCGCATTCAGAGTCGGAGATGACAGAACGGCCATTCATTCTCAAATAAATGACGAGAGGGTCGAGAGAGATAGTGATGAACCGAGTCAGAGACAGTGAGAGAGACAGTGAGAGAGACAGAGAGAGAGAGGGTGAGTGAGTGAGAGACATTAGATAACTAAGAGGAGCAGGAATTACAGGGTTTAAGTGAACGGTAAACAGAAGCATGTATGGAAAAGGAAGAAAGAGGGCAGCGTAAAAATATCTGGTGACCTTTTCAGCCTCCATCATCAGTTTAGGCCTTTGGAAACCCAGCGCTGCCCAACGAGCACAGACTCGCTCATTTAAAGAGAACTGATTCAATTTGCTTGATTCTGATCTGTGCATCTTCTGCAGGGCACCAGTACTGCCCTGGTGCAGATACACTACATGTCCAAATGTTTGTGGACACCCCTTCTACTGTGTGCAAATGCACACACACACACACACCCTCATACAGCTTGTATAGTCCCTGTAGAGAAGTACTGCCAATAGAATAGGACTCTGAACCTGAAACATGACCCTATTGGCACCATGCTGCCTAATGCCAGGTGTGGGCTAGTAGAGGGGTATAAAGCCCCCCAGCACTGAGCTGTGGAGCAGTGGAGGAGCTGTGTTCTCTGGAATGATGGCTGGTGTTTATGATTATGGTATGATATAAAGGGGGAAATGAGGTCACACTATTATGAGGTCTGTATTTAAGATAAGATAAAGATTGTATCTCCAAAATGGGAAGTTTATAGAAGAAGTAAAATGAAATATTCAATGGTTTCATTTGATCTCTAATGGTCAGATTATCTCACTCGCCAGATTGCCAGATTGCAAAAATGCACGCTGGTTCGAATCCCGGGTCATGCTGCTTGCCATCAGCAGCCAGAGCCGGAGAGAGCACGATTAGCCTTTCTCTCTCTGGGTGGGTTGATGGCTTTCTCTCTCTCTGGCACTGGTGTCTGCTAGGCAGTGCATCAGAGCTGGGTACCCGGCACTTTCCTCCAAGCATGTTGGTTGCCTGGTTACGTTGCATCGGCAGCGGTGGCTGGTTGAACATGTGTTGGAGGAGGCATGTGCCAGTCCTCACTCTCCCAGTGTTGGGAGCATTACATGTGATAGAGAACTAACAAGTGGGTTGGGTAACTGACTAAATCTAAAATTGAGGCGGACAATTAGATTAAAATAAAATAAAACAAAATAAAAATAAATACAATAAACAAAATAAAATAAGATAAACAAAATAAAATAAGATAAACAAAATAAAATAAATAAATAAAATAAGCAAAATACAATAAACAAAAGAAAATAAAAATAAACAAAACACAATAAACAAAATAAAATAAACAAAATAAAATAAACACAATAAAAAAACTAAATAAAATACAATAAAAAGTAAAAAAAAAAATTATATATATATATTGCTGTTTTTCACTTTCTGACTTAATGAGAAAATACAAATAACTTCATGATAAATGGACTAATAGAAATGCTTCATAAAGTATGCAATAAAAGTTTTATAACAGTATGATACTTTTTTAGGGCATTAGGGCCAAGAATATGTGATCTGAATATGATTCTAGTACCATTATTCAGTAGGAAACTATTCTGTGCTTATTAAAATTCTGTTTCAGTAAATTTTAAACTGATTAGACTAATTAGCTTAGAAACACACAAACTACACTATTAATAAACTAAACTAAAAACAATACAAACAGCAGCATATTTAAAAACAGTATATTGGAATAGAACCTGTGATATTTTAGGACCTGCTTTATTGATTATTATAATCTTATACTATCAGTGATGCTGCTGATGTGCTGCCTTCAGATCAATTCACCCCCCCCCCCTAATTCTGCATACAGCTCTAATTCAGCTCCACAGGCCTGGGCCTCAATGTATTACAAAGACAACGCTGACTGCACTGATCACTATCAGCCAGCAGTCAGTGATGAAGTTCTTGTGTGTGTGTATGTGTGTGTGAGAATGTGTGTGTGAGAGTGTGTGTGTGTTAACGACGCACTAACAGGCAGCTGTCCCTCTCCTCACTCACTCAATCTGCAAACTGTCACCACATCCTGTGCAGACGGCTGACAGTGAAGCAGTCCAAATAAGGCAAAAAGAGTGGCGGCGCGAGAGCAGCTCAGAGAGAGACGAGAGAGAGAGAGATGACGCAAAAGCCCGTCCTCAAACCTACACATTCAGCAAAACACACCCCGTCGCGCCTTTTTCAAATTTAAACTCTCAAACACACACACACCGGAAACAAGGAGCCAAAACCAC
>NC_132889.1:36407283-36542283 GCF_030463535.1 Salminus brasiliensis | reverse complement strand
ATATTACTTCAAGCTCTACTGCTGTAGTGCTATAAAAAGTATTAATAATACTTGTAGTACTATGAAGAACTACAAGTACTGCTAAAGTACCACATGTTCTAGTGCTAAGGTACTGTGAAGAACTACAGAAGGAAACTATACAAACTACCACTATTCCCATATAAGTACTATATGTCCTAAAGTGATAAAGTACTATTAAAGGTACTACATGTTTCAATACTAAAGTACTATGAAAAAGTATAAAAAGTATCTTTAAAGTACTAAAAGTGCTAATATTGAAGTATTATACAGAAATACATGTACTACCAAAGAAATATATGCTATAATGTTACGGTGCTATAAAGTACTAGTACTACATGTTCTAATACTAGTAGTACCACTAGTAAGTTCTGCTGCTATAGTACTACAAAAAGTACTATAAGTTCAAATTCTAAAGTACTATAAAACTACCACTATTGCCAAAGTACCATATGTTCTACTAAAAACAAGCTTCAATGTTCCAATATTATAGTACTACAAAGAACCTGCTCCTGCTGAAGTACTATAAAAGTACTATACACTCTAATACGACAGTACTATACAGAACTACATGTACTACCTAAGTAAGATATGCTAGAATGTTAAGGTGCTATAAAGTACTAGAAGTATGATCAGTTCTACTAGGAAAGTAGTACAGTACAGTATTGTAAATTCTAGCACTAAAGTACTATTAATGAACAAGTACCTTCACCCTGCTGATCAAGACTGGTTGAGGCTAACTGACAAGCCTTTGCTATTAAGGCCTCAGTCTGAAAAAAAATTACAAAAAACACGAGTACTGTAATAAGTACCAAAAGTTCTAATATTCAAGTACTATACAGAACTACATGTACTCCTAAATAAATATGTGCTATATAGTTAATATTAATAATAATAATAATAATAAGTACTAGATTAGAACTGCATGTTCTAATACTAAAGTACCATAAATACCAAAGTAATATGTTCTAATATTAAAGTACTATAAAGAACTACTTGTACTAGTGCTAGTGATAAAGTATTATAAAAATGTACTGTGCAGAACTACAAGTACTACTAAAGTACTACCTGCTGTAATGCTAAGATAGACAGGGTATTAAATCATGCCACTGATGGGCCCCTCACCCTCTTTTCTGGGGGTCTTTTACTGCCATCCTTTGCAGAAACCTCTGCCAAATTCAACCAGTTTTATGCGAACATTTAAAACACATAGATTTTCTAAGTGTAAGTGAATAAATCTTCCACAGGAAACTAATTTAACTTAAAATGCAACTTTAATAGAAGCATTTTCTGCAGATTTTATACACGGTTTAATGTAATAAACATATTTACACCTGCAATTTAACCAGGGGTGTACAAACTTTTGCATAAAACCATAAACAGGCTGTACTGTTTAGAGAAATTATTGTTTTGCATAAGGATGCATCACTGTAACATCTTTAGTTGTGCATCAAACCCAATCTGGGCCCGGTTTCCTTAAAAGCATCTTAGTGTGACAGTCATCTGAACTGGCAGAGAGAGAGAGTGTTCAGTGCGATGCTTGCTCGACCGTTTAAGAATCAGCTTTGTGCTAAGCTGCTTTCAGGAAGTCCAGCCCTGCAGTTCATAATTAGAGCTCAGAAGAATCGACAGATGACATCGCACAAATCAAACTGAATCTTGACTCAAAAATCACCTACTGGAAATACACTATTTGTCCAAATGTTTGTGGACACCCTTTTCTAATGAATGCATTCAGCTTTACTTAAAGTTGCACCCATTGCTGACACTCAGCTTGTCTAGTACCTGCAGAGAAGTGCCACCAACAGCATCAAATATGTGTGAGCTCTGTAGAATCTAAAGACACCCCCTTGGACCGTTAAGAAGTGGGGGCGGGGGAATGAAGGGACAGTGTTTTTTTCCTCCCTCCCGCGGTGTCCTTGAGCAAGTCACATAACCCCCAATTGCTTCCTGCACTGTGAAAAGTATAAGATCTTTTAGGAACCTTTGGAGGTTCTTCAGTTTGAAAGTGCTTTGAGGAACCTTCAAGGGAAAAAAAAAGGCTGTGAGGTGTGTGGCAATGAGGTGGCTGCCCACCACCTTTGGGTATTTGTACCCCTAACTGCCCTTATAGTCTCAAAAGTGCGTGTGTAGGGTGGGTTAGAGTTGCAGGAAAGTTCTGGAGGGTGGCGAACAGCCCTGCACTCTGAGTTTTATTATTTTTTAATCATTTTAATGCATTATTTAAATGGATGACCTCACATTGAGCCTCCATTTCTAAAAATAAAGGTGCCAAATAAGATTTCCTCACAGCGAGAGCATAGAAGAGCCACTCTTACTTCCCTAGAGACCCGTTCTTCAAGGCTACCAACTCTGAGACTTACACAACTGGCTCTAATCTCAGGCTCTCACGCGACATTTGCCATTTCTCGCTCTTTTCTAACAACCAAAGATCTTCTGGATCTCTATGTCAGCCAGTAACTGTTCGGAAACTTGTAAAAGTGCGGCCCATATACAGGCCTTAAGGGTTAAACTTTTACATTTACTGCATCTGGTGGAGACCCAAGGACTCTTACAGGTGTAGTGTGGTGTACTTGCCTGGCCAGGAAACTGAACCCTAGTCTGAAACCTGTGCAAACTCTACAACCTGTTACACCCCTAACAGCATGCCTGCAGACCATCGGTGCAACACTGCGGGTTGAACTCTGTGTGGGTTGAAGTCTGGGGTTGCTGCAGTTACTTAAGTAAGTTACTTAAAGTATCAACAAGTACTAGTATCTAGTAATCTAGTAACAGTACAAATCTAGTATTAAAGAACTAGAAAGTATAGTACTCTAGTACTTTAGTGCTCTTTGCTGTGTTAAATACTAAGACACAATGAAAAAGTGTAAAAGACTTTAAGACACTACAAAGTACTATAGGTTATAGTACCAAAGCCTTCTAAAAGTACTAAGCTATTACTACAGTACTACTGTTAATGTGTCAGTGGTTGCAGTACTAAAGTATTGTAATTTTAGTACACATTCTACTATTAAACTACAAGAAATTATTTTAAAAGTATAATGTACTATAGGTTCTAGTACCAAAGTACAACAGACGTACCATATAGTATTTAATTAGAGTACCTTAAAAGCGCTTACATTAAGTATGTTCTAATTATCAATCAAATTACTATATTTATAAGGTAGAAAGTACCAATGTAAAATAGATATACTCTAAGTACAAAGTACTACAGGTTCTCGAACCAATGTACAATAAAAGTACCATATATTGTATTACAAATGTACTGTAAATGTGCTGTCTGTTCTAATATGTATGTTCTAATACTAAACTACAATAAAATGATTCTATTTATAAAGTAGAAAGTACTGTACATTCTAGTACCAAACTACAATAAAAGTACCACATATTATCTTACTAAATTACTGTAAAGGTGCCGCATGTTCTAATACTTCATTATAATCAAATGATTCTCTTTATAGTAGTAGAAAGTAGAAAGTACTACTGGTTCTAGTTCATAAGTCCAAATCAAAGTACGAGGTAGTATAGGTCAAAGCACCAAAGTAACATAGAATTACTCTAAGTCAAAGTACAAAGAACTATTGGTTCTAGAACAAAAGTACAATAGAATTACTCTATTTTTAAAGTAGAAAGTACTACCAGTTCTAGTACCAAAGTACAATAAAAGTACCAAAAATATTCCATTGCAAAAGTACTGCAAACGTGCTGTATGTTCTAATCTGTATGTTCTAATCCTAAACTACAATACAATTACACTTAAGTACAAAGTACTAATAAGTTCTAGTACCAAAGTACACAAGAATTACTCTATTTATAAACTAGAAACTACCAGTTCTAGCATCAAAGTACAAAAGAATTACTCTTTGTCAAAGTACAAGGTACTATAGGTTCTAGCACCATACGTTCTTTTACTACTCTAAGTGTGCTATATGTTGGAATACCAAAAGTACTTTACATACTTTTAATTACTTTACATTCAGTTCCACTGATCTAAACCAGTGCGCTCACAACTGCTGAACTATCTGCAGTCTAATGTACCGAAGAGGCTAAATCTCAAAACTGGGGCTGAGCTGAGCCACTGCAGCAGTGATGAGCTGTACAACACCCAGCCCACTCACCAACTTCCTCAAACCTCCAGCCGCGCCTCTGCTCTGCGCCCTGCCAGGCTTTGTCTCATCACTGCATAAACTGCAGTGGTCTTCAACCTGCAGCCAGGCTCTCACAGTACCAGGCGGCGGGCAGAGAGCGAACACCCTGCCTTAAAGCACTGGATGAGGCCGGATTAGTGCGCGACGGGGCGCTGCGTAACGCGCGTAATTGTGCGTAATTGGAGCGAGGCGTGCGCACTGAAGGCTGCGAGCAAAGAGAAGAGAGAAAGAGAGAGAGAGAGAGACTGGGACGGGGGACGGTACCTGCAGATGAGGCGGGGGAGGCCGAGGGTAGGCTGAAGGCAGGCTGTGCTGGGCTCAGGCTCAGGCTCAGGCTCAGGCTCGGGCGCGGGCGCGGGCACTTCGAGCTCCTGGGAGGAAGAGAGAAGTGTGTGAAAGCCGGCAGTGCTGCAGATCTCAGTTCAGATCATAGAGGAAGTGAAAGTTTGAGATGCAGATGGTGGAAATGGGAGGCGTCTGCCTCTCCTCTTCTGCTGCTCTTTTCCTTTTAAAGAGCGTCGAGTCGCTCGAGCTAGCAAATGACACGGCGACTTGTGCAGCCCTCTTGTTTCCCTCCCAGCTCGCGCCATGTGACCCAGCGGGGACCCGCAGCCCGGAGGCGCGCGCTGATTTTAAACTGTCAGTGTTGGTGTGGTTTGAGGCGCCTGCGCAGGAGGCACACATTGCTGACGCGCACGCACACTTGTCTAGTCCCTGTAGAGAAGAAGTACTGCCAATAGAATAGGAACCTCTGGAGCAGATCAACCTACTCATGATCCTATTGGCACCATGCTGCCTAATGCCAGGCGTGGGCTAGTAGAGGGGTATAAAGCCCCCCAGCATTGAGGAGCTGTGGAGCAGTGGAATGATGGATGGTGGTGCTCCATCCACTGCTTTGGTGATGTGGTGGTTATCCAACATGCTGACCTCACTAACGCTCTTGTCACTGACCGCAATTAGCAGTCTGAATCAGCAGGTGTCCCAATACTTTTGTCCACAAGTGTAGATCCGAAGTTAGTCCTTCAACGCTGAATACACTGTTCTAAACACTACTACTAAAGTTCTATAAAGTACTAAACGTTCTAGTGCTTTTGAAGTTGCAGTACTAAAGTACTTTAAAAGTGCTATGGAATTAAAACTAGTAGTACAGTACTAAAACTACTATAAGGTACTATATGTTCTAGTATTAAAGTAAAATTAAATTAAATAAGTATTAGTATTGCAAAAGTACTGTATGTTCTAAAATAACAGCAAGTCTAAGTAAAAGTACAAATTACTATAAATACAATTGCTATAAAGTACAATAGAGTACTATAGAGTACTACAAGTTCTAGCACCAATGTACAATAAAAGTACTACAAAGTCCAATAGTAGTGCAAGTGCAATAAAAATGACTCTATAGTAAATAAAAGTACTATAAAGTCCTATCAGTGTGAAAGTCCCATTAAAGTACTAATCTATCACTACACACGTATCACACACGTACTTAAGTATTGCAAAAGTACTTATACGTTCAAATACTTATGTACAGTAAATTATTCTATGTTAAAGTACTACAAGGTACTAGAGGTACTAGCACCCCAGTACCCCATATTATATTACCTAAATATTATAAAACAATACTTTAGCATCAGTACTAAAGTATTGAAAAGATGCCATACATTTTATTACTAAAGAACAGTAAAATTACTATTAAGTAGAAGTACTGTAGGTTCTAGCACCAACGTACAATAGAAAGTACTACAAAACAGTACATGAAAAAGTACACTGAAAAGTACTATATATTCTATTACTAAAGAACAGTTAATAAGTTAAATTACTATAAAGTACTGTCAGTAACCCATATTCTAGTACTGGTACTATTCTAGTTATGACAGTAACATTCCTCAAAGTAAAAGTACTATAAAGTACTGTAGGTTCTAGCACTAAAGCACAGTAAAAGTACCCCCTATGTTACATAAATACTACAAAACAATACTTTATTAGCAGTACTAAAAAAAGTACTACATATTTTATTATGAAAAAACAGTAAAATTATTCTAAGTAAAAGTACTATAAAGTACCGTAGGTTCTAGCAGCAAAGTACCATAAAAGTACTCTAAGCTCTTGTACTTAGGTTCTATTATTAAGGTACTATAAAAGTACTAATGTATTTTTATAGACATATCAAAGTTCTAAAAATACTATACTTTTGACGTATGAAAGTTCTGTAAAAAAATACTTTATGTTCATTAATACTGAGTACAGTACATTATTGTACCAAAGTACCAAAGTAATGTACCATTAAAGTACTGTAATTGCTCATCTTAATTAGTTCTATAATACTTTTATAAATCCAGCCTGTTTAGCTGAACTTCAGTGAGTGAAACTGTTCGGATCTTGGTCTTGACCTGCACTGGGAGGCGTGCTCTGATTGTAAGATGATGGTGCTGATAGGCTTTATACTATCTCCACAGGAAGATCTTCAGTTGTGTTCAAAAGTTCAGAGAACTCCTTCCTGCCTAAAGTCTGAAGCCTGCCCTGCTCGTGGTTTCTGAGTGTGTTCAGCAGCTCCTTCCTGCAGTTTTACCTGCACACCGGATCAGATCTTACAACAACACAGGAACAGAACGTGGGACAGAGCCCAATACAAACACCCTGCCCACACAGATGACGACACAGGCCAACACCTTGCAGTGCTCTCCACTGGATTAAGGTCTTAAACACTGTATCTCCCGCAGTCTGTATGAGTGGTGTCCTATTTGCTCAGATTACTCTGAGTAACTTTACTGGCTCGAGTCACCACTTCTGTTTCCTCAGACCAGCTCACATGCTCACCGCCAACATCCAGCTTCAGCTGCCAGTGTTTCTTTTCTAAAATAATTAATACTTAGTATTTTATTAATAGTATTTATGGTATTTTTACATGACTTGGGTACTTTTACATAAGTACTTTGAATTTACGGCCGTTTTGTACATTAGTATTAGAACATGCAGTAATTTTAATGTACTTTAAGTAATTATAATGTAATTTTATTTACTAAAATACTTTATTTACTAAAGTACTTTTAGTCATTTCATACTTTACTAATGTAAAGTATGTAATTTTGTTGTACGTGAGTATTCAAACATGTAGGGCCCTATTTTAGTGACCGTGCAGCCTGATTTAGGGCGTCAGTGTGTCCTTGCTATCGTAACGATGTGAAAAGTTCGGCCTCTTAATTAATCGTGGGTGTGTTTTGGGCGTAATGTCCAATTAACCAATCACTGTGCTGCTCGCCATTCCCTTTAGGAGCCAGGTCCAGCCTGATTTTGGCAGATTGCTATTTCAGTGCTGCATCGCTGAAGTGGAATAATAACAGCTCAATGCTGGGGGGCTTTCTACCCCTCTAGCCCACGCCTGGCATTAGGTGGCATGGTGCCAATAGGTTCATGTTTACCTGCTCCAGAGAGTCCTAATCTATTGGTCATTTCTTCTCTACAGGGACTAGACCAGCCTTGTGTAGGCATTTGCACATGTGATGTCAGCAATGTTGTTCAGATGTTCATTAGAGGGGCCGTCCACAAACTTTGGACTTATAGTGTATAACTGAATATATACTACCCCTGAAAGCAGGCAGGTTTCAAAGAAACCAGTACTACTCAGATCTACTGCTACAAGCTACGTCTAGAGCTACATCCAGTCTGTCCAGCATCTAGGGATTTTGGGCCCCATTAAAAGATACTACACTGGGGCCCACAGCTCAATAAATACATTTTTTAGGGCCCCTGTCAGTCACAGGCCCTTAGCATCATCCTAACAGCATCTAGACGGCGCCCCTAAACACAACAGTTGCTATAATGGCCGACAAAATCAAAAAATGAATTGGTAGTTTTTCTAACTTTATAGGATAGTCAGGGCCAGGTTATCCCATGGGTTTTATGGGCACGGGGCACTGGCCACCAGGAGGTGCACGGGAGCCACTTTAACAAAATATGAAAGCTTCCCGTTTAGCTTACATGGCCAGTTGGAATATAAACTGGTGTTAACGAACAGTAACTAAAGCAATATGGTGGGTAAAACTGGGCAGTAGGTGGGTCTAAGATAATCAAGATGTTGGGTAAAAGGGTCTGGTGGACTGAAGCACAGGGGAAAAGGAGTGGGAGCAGTAAGGGGAAAAGAAAAAGAGGACAGGGAGGCAGAGCAACCAGGCGACGAACCAAACTGATGAGGTTGTAAGAGATGCCGGCCATACGCAATCTAACACAACCCAGCTAGCAGCTAGCATTAACATGGCAGCTCTATAGCACCTCAGTGGAACAGCTACAGCAGGCATTTGCACATGTGATGTCAGCAATGTTGTTCAGATGTTCATTAGAGGGGCCGTCCACAAACATTTGGACTTATAGTGTATAACTGAATATATACTACCCCTGAAAGCAGGCGGGTTTCAAAGGAACCAGTACTACTCAGATCTACTGCTACAAGCTTTGTCTAGAGCTACATCCAGTCTGTCCAGCATCTAGGGATTTTGGGCCCCATTAAAAAAGAACTACACTGGGGCCCACAGCTCAATAAATACGTTTTTAGGGCCTCTATCAGTCACAGGCCCTAACACAACACAGCTAGCAGCTAGCATTAACATGGCAGCTCTATAGCACCTCAGTGGAACAGCTACAGCAGGTCACAGTCAGCGGGGTTCGAGACCGGCTTCATGGGGAATTTGGGGGGAATTTGGTGATCCGGGCCTGAAGATAGGGACAGTCATCTGTTGACGTCCCAAGTGTCTTGGGAGCCAACCTAGAGCAGAGCTCAAAAGCCTCAAGTCAGGAATTGCACAGAAGTCTAACTGTATTAAGTCATTAAGTCTCAAACCACATCTGGACTCTCTGACCCTTCCACAGCTACTGTGCCTGCCAGAAGTTCCTCCAAGATGCTTCTTCAACCTCAGCATCAACACTAATACTGTGTCCATGCTCACAACTGACTTCGTAGGCACTTTCTCAAAGTGGAAGTCCCACCTAAGTGACTTACCTTGATCCTGTGTTTACCCGCATGACTCCATGTGCTCAGAGGACGCTACCTCCAGTTGTTTTCCTGCTGGACCTGGCCTGTATAGCCAGAGATACCTCACCTTCCCTAGCTATGTCAAGAAGTGTGCCTCATCACTCGTTGATTTCACTGCCACCAAAAAGCAAAACAGCTCAATAATGAGATACCAGATGAGATACATTCCTTAGAATGACACTCGCTGGGATGAACCACGGATCCTGGTTACAGTTGGGGGTATTGCTAACTTTGAGGATAATGTAGGGTGACTCTGGTGAAGAACGCCCATATTCTGCTTTAGACAGTGTGTCTCTGGCTTTGTTGACCAAAACGTCAGATTCGGCAGATGCCTCTACGGGAAGCCAAGCCGTACCATGTCCTCGTAGGGTGACTCTGGTGAAGGACTCCCATATTCTGCCTTAGACCATCTAAATAATAGGACAGTCGATCTCTGGAATCTGGGCCTCTTCTCCATGTTGGGCAGCCTGACATTACTTGCTCATTCCTTCATTTGGGAACAACAGGTCCGGTGGCCATGCTCTTGAATCTACTGCAGCTTCTGTGGTTCCGGATGTGATCCAGTGAATCCAGTGCCATAAACCCAAAGTGGTATCGGTCTCACAAATGGATCCGTCTAAAAAGGCAGCGTGATGAGGCCACCAGAAAGGTCCTGCCTCTTTCAATTCCGGCATGGATCTTGTGGGTAGAAGACGGAGGCCGTTCTGGCTGTATTGGCCGTTAATTTGTAAAAATTGCTCTATTTATTCTTCCAATTCTTCCGTTCATCTGATACATGTGTTTCAAGTCAGCTGCCACCTGTTTACGAACTGCCGTCGATGCAGCATTGCTGGCAGCTAACACAATTGGGGGAAGCGCCGGGTTCTCAGCTCCACCACACCAGCTAACCGACGCCAACAGAAGAGTGGTGAGGGAGGAGAGCCAACTGTGCTCTATCTGGCTCCAGCCTCCGATGGCAAAGCAGCATTTTGAAACCCTGAGACATTTTGCTTGGTGTTGCAAGCAAGGCAAACAAGGCCGGTTGCGTCCTCGAAATTGCCTCGGCTGCCTTTCTAGGCTGTATATGAAGGGTTCTTCACTTCGGAACAGCCTTCTGTAACACAGGCTGCATGACGTGGCTGCGGCCTAGGCTCTGGAGGGATCCCTTGTGGGAGTCCAGATGATGATGCAGGCTGCCTTTTGTCAAAAATTGAGGTCATTGCAACAAACCTTAACTGTTAAACCTTAACCTTAACTCCCCTTTCTCATCACCAGGAAGCCTCTACGGTCTCGATATTCTCATTATTTTCTCGTTTTCATTGCACATATTTATACACAGTAGATCTGAGTGTCCCATGCTATGATAAATAACTAGACTCCAGAGGAAAGTTTAAAAATATAGACTTCGATTTATTGCACAATCGCTGCAGGAGACTGGGGGTATCGGAAGGATCTGTCTGGGTGAAATGTATGAAGGGATGCAGGACCACATCGAGTAGTCGACAAAACGTACAAATGACAAACAGAAATATACACACAGGTGAGGACATAAAAAGGTTCGAAGAAAACGACGAAACAAAAGTGCCACTTCTCGACAAGTGAGTGTTAAAAAAAAAACGACCCATGTAACTTAAAGAAGGGGTTCGTGTTCAAGTCATACATATGACCGTCACTTTGCTCCCAGAGTGCAGTAGAGTAAATCTGACCACTAGATGGACCCAAACGACAACTCGGTTCGAGAGAGATGACGCCACATCTGTGAGAGCACAAGGACAGACTGAGCGTCCCGTGGGAGATTTCTCAATTAGCGCTGGAAACCTCTTCAGTGAGGCGAACAGTGTCATTAGAAGTACCCATCCTTTCCAGTGTAACCACTGTAATAATAGTTTTAATAATAATAATAACAATAATAATAATAACAATAATCGTTAATAGGTTAGAAATGCTCATCAACAGGATATTCAGCACCTGCTTACTGAGGAAAAACGTTGTTACCCATGTTGCATGAATCTGTATCAGAATATACAGCATACAGACGAGGACGACCATAAGGACGATCGCCCAGATCCTCCTCTGCTGCTGGTTTGTGGCACGGTTTCCTTTTTCTGCCCTTTTCTGTCCCTTTTTTCCCTGAACGTCTACAAGAAGCAAGTGCATAAATGCTGCAGGGGACCTTCTCCACATGTTAGAACCTACAGGCCATAAATCATCCTACAGCAGCACTTAGGACCGGCTTCTACGCCAAGTCCACCCCTGGACGGGAGTCGCTCTTCATAAAAAGCCAGGGACCCATTCTTAAAGGCCCTTCTGCACAGATCACCGCCCAGCACGACTGGAAGGACGGTCAGTCTTCAGCGACTGACTCAGAACAGGTTCTTCCAACCAGAGGAAAGAACGGAAGAATGGGACGAAAACAAAAACAAACAAAATGCAAATCCGACTGGCCCGAGATCAGCTACGTAGATCATCGAATGTCCCCAGGTTGTAGAAACCCTAGGATGGCATGATGGAGATGTCTCCGAGTGAACTACACTGTGACTACACAGATCTTTTTCCTCATTACGGTTGGAGAAACATACCTTTTATATTCTCAACACACACACACACACAGACATGCTTGTATGTGTGTAAATATATATATTTATATATGTATCTGCATAGATATCCAGTTGTTATCAGAGGTATTAGCTTGTCAAGACCCCCATCCCTCAGCTGAAGCCCACTTTCCACAACCCTTCTGAACGCTTTGTGTAAAAAATAGTTCGGTATAGAAACAAACAGAGAAACGTCTCCCTGTGAAACACAGGCTTGTTAATGGCGGACCGCTGATCTGAGAACCGCATCGGGGAAACGCTGCGTCTCAAACCGATGAACAAATGAACCACATCAAAGTTGAGCTTTTTGTTGTTAGGTCTTTGCTTTTGCGCGCTGCGAAAGCCCTGGCTTCATTTGGTTAGCACACAGTCCCTAGAAATGTGAGAAGGTCGATGCGTCTGCCTGAGTCAGGCCTGCACCACCACGCGGTCAGCAACATTCGATGTGGTCCGGCGTCAGTTCCCCACGGCATCGACTGCAAACCGAGCAGAATTAAAGCTCGTCGCACGCTCCTACCTTGAAAGCTGAAATGTAAACAGGCCTGGCGTTCAGCATTTTTGTGTGTTACGCTCTTAAATAATTAAAGAGGCTACAGAGGGTTCTTCAATTTAAGCTCTTCGGATCTGGACCTTGTGTCCAGTTTCCAGTCCTGGGTTTTGTCCTTGCTGGAAGGACTAAGGGAACTCCTTCAACCTTATGTTCACGATTTAGTCATTAATCCAAATGCAGAAACTACTACGAATCATCTGCTTAGCGTTAAGCCGTTAACCACTCGGTGTCCCTCAGGGCTCTATAGTAGGGTCTAGAAAACTTTGAGCTGTGGCAGTAATGCAGCGATGAGGGTGACAAACTAAAGTTAACGTACTTGATTGGCCACAGTGTCACACCTACCAAAGTGTACAAAGTCCAGAACTGGAAACTGGACTCAAGGTCTCATTTCCAAACCTGATTGGTTGTGGAAAGGCATAGCTCGAGGAACCCCTCGTAGCGTCTTTATTTTTTAACGCATTATAGATGCTAACAACAGAAGCTGTCGTAATATTATTAGGCCGTATTAACGTCCTAATTCGTCATGACATCAGATACAGTTGGTGGCCACCGCTGTAAAAGCGTGCGCCTGGGAATTTGTATGACATCACATTGTTGTTACGATAACACAGCTCTCCTTACGAGGTCATCGTGAAGTCACAATCTTAAAGATCTGATATGAAAAACGCCCGTTTTCCCACCGTTTTCCGCTATTCCCTTTTCCCCAGGTTCCCTCGTCACCCTTTTTTTTGTTTGTTTTAATCGAACCGCGTTCAAATCCACAGCTTCGCTTAGAATACCTCTGCTTTATACATGAATGGGTAGAAAAACGTATTCGAGTGTATACTGTCTGCACCGTATGCATATACAATTTACATACATACAGGTATTTACATTATTTATAAAGAGTCGACATAACTTTAATTATTGATATTCCGTTTAACCCAAAGCCCTTTTTTGTAGTTTTTTTTTTTTGTCGTAAAAAATAAACAGTGCAGTTTGTTGATTGATATGGTTGTATTGCCTCGGTTTTGTTTCGTCCCCTTTCCTACAGATGCGCCTTTTCTGAAGCTTAAGCTCTGTGACTACACGTAAAGCTCTGGGCTGGACCGAGCCACATATATATATATAATGTATCAGTGGTTACAGTGCGCATGCATTCGGCCGGCTTTCTGCATACACGGAATACTGCGGGCTTCGGCCTCTCTCTGGAGAAGGAAATGCCGTCGTTTTGTTCGAGCTACTGACATGCACTACTTGGTTACGGGGATCTGTACCCCTTTTCGTTGGGGCTCTGGACGGGACAGAAGAAGAAGAAGCGAGCGGACAAAAAAGACGAGTGAGGGAGGCTTCGGTTATAAACTCGCTCAGCTTTTCGGGATAGGGGGAACGTTTTTGTAACTGCGTCTGACGCCCTGAATACTTGGTTTGGCAAGTGGTAGTATGCAGAGGAGATGTGTCTAGGAGTGTGTTGTGCCTGTTATAAATGGGCAAGACTGTCTAACTAGCATGCACATCTTGGCTCTAATTCTTTTTCTTTTTTGTCTTTGTCTTTTTTTTTTACACATCGATCTCCTATATAGACTCTCCTACGAGGATATGATGGCTTCACTACTGGTCAGATTACTAATAGAATTAGTTGGTCTCTTCATTTTTAGCATGCATCCATTTTCATAAAATATATATAGTACATCTTAAATCATGTAAAACAGCATGGTAAACAGAATGCATTACACATCGTATAAATAAAACAATGCCCGTGCAAAGTAAACAAACAAACAAACAAACAAACAAAAACAAACCAAAAATGTCAACAGACAGTTTAAAAAAGACAGTATGATTCTCAAAGATATGTTGAGACAGTAGTGCTGAGTACGCTATTGGCGCTTAGCCTGCTGCTAAAACTCTAAGAAAGGGGAACGGGGAGGGATTCCGCCGTCTTCCTGATAACACACCAGCGCTCAAGTCCGACAGTGCGGGAAACACAGTAAACACGCATGCACGATGCAGTCCGTTGGGAACAGTTCTATCAGTTCTATCAGTCTCTCTATGGTACAATCTGCAGCAGAACTGAACTAATCAGTGCAGGCAATAAAGCACAATCTAAAATCAATGTAAATGAAGGGGTCGGCTGTGGCTGTCCAGTTTCAGCAAGGAAAATGCTATGTGTATATATATATATATATATATATATATATATATAAATAATTGGCAGCTCAACAAAGAGCAGTAAACCAAACCTGAGGCGTCTATAATTCATATATATGTATATATATATATATATATATATATATATATATATATATATATATATATATATATATGGCCAACTGATTGCTGACCGATGTGAACTCTGAGCGGGACGCGACCACAAGGAGGGTCTTAAAAAATACTGCTGATGACTTTTGGCAAGAAGAAGTACAGACGAGTCTGCACATCTTTTTCTAGAAGCACTGCCGCACGTTAATCTCTCAGGTGCTGGAACTGCCGGCCATTGTGCGAACGGCAAACCATTAGGAGAAACAATCCGCCTCGCCTAGAATCCAAGGTTACACGTTTAATTGGGGTTAAAGGTTCTGAAGAAATGAAATCTAATTTAGAGCGGAACTGCAATCCAATCGAGCCGCTTGGAGATTAGGATAAGGCAATCTCCAGGGCGCTGAGGGCTGTCCTCGGGAAGGGTGAAAAACTGGCAAACGCACGTCAACAAAAACATCAGCGGAGAACATCAGTCCTTACAGACCACTGTCGTCTCTCTCTTCAGTCTGTGTTAAAATACAATACTGCAATACTGAATCGGAATTAGTCTGCTAGCTCCTGGCCGGCCTGCGCTGATCGCAGGACACCGCTTAACGACTCAACTAAAGAGGAGCAGGCCGAACGCATGAGCGGAGGAGAGAGACGGGACAGCGTAATGGCAGAGCGAGGGTGGAGGAAGAGTGAGTCAAACGGGTGATGCAGACTCGCTTAAAGATACCTTTAGGCTGTAACTCAAGTATTTCCAGTGGACCTTGCTATGACAGTGGGTATTAGTAGTGCATTGTTTGTCAGTGTGTGTATTTTGTTTGTGTGTGTGTGTGTGTTGACGCGCCTATGAAAAGCATCAGTGCAGAACATGCACTAACAGTTGATGGTCTGCAATGGTGAGACACGCTCTCAATCGTGGCTTCGTAACAGGCTACGCAGAAGCCATGCTTTCGGGAAAACGAACGCTCGGAGTGACGAGTGATGGAAATGCATGTGTGTGTAATGCAAACTGTTTTTCTTTTCGTTGCACCTTACATTTGTACGTACGTTAAGACACAACATCAGTGTTTTTTACAATTAATGCTCTGGACGCTGGTGTAGAGATGATAAATGCCGGACCTCATGCCTCTGAGAGTCAGCACCGAAAAAGAACGATGCAGTGAATGTACTTGATTCAAATGTGCACCAGCCTCCCCCCTACTTATACACAGTCATATCAGAATATTAGGACCACCTGCCTAACCATGGCTCGGATGGCGCTAGCGCGACGTCGTGGCTTGGCCTGTATCAGGTGATGGAAGGGGTTCATTAAAGAGGTTAGCTGCTCGGTACCACTTTGTGGTCAGGGTCGACGTTCCGCTCTGGCGTCAATGGCCGGTGATGTGCGGGAAGTCACTTCGCTACGCCGGGTTTAGGACATCCCATGAAGTTTCTGACTTCCTTGGTTTCCGAGGTGCCGCCACCTTGTCCAGGTACCCAATTATCATACGCTTTTGGACTGGACATCAGTCAAATGGAGTCCTGTGCCCATGCCGACGGCTTTACACTCGGCTGCAACTGACCGACCGGTGTGCTAGCTGATTTATACATGCAGCAAACCCAGTTACGTTGTGACAACGCTATGACGGCCTATTGCTTCGGTGCCCTGAATGTTGTCACAAGGTTAAAGTGCCTACTGTTCTACTGTCAGAAAATGGATAAGGGATTATGGGTGGGAATTTGGAAAGCTGTCAAAAGGTTGTTTTATGGCCAAGAGGCAGTGTTACCCAATGATGAGGTTGTGACAACATTGTTGAGGAAACGCAACCATTGTAACCCTTGAGCAACACTTATGTGACATCCTGGGCCTGGTCCAGAGGTGGTCATAATATTGTGATATGATTATGTGTATACATATATATATATATATAATTATTTCTGCATACCGTTTATGCCACTTTACCATTTTGATATCATGTGAATATCACATTCTTTACATTTTGTACCTTATATCCAAATGTCAAGATGAATGGACCAATAGAAATGCTCCAAATTGACGTTTAACACTAACTTTCATTGAAAGTCATGATTTTTTTTCCCTTTTCCTGTAAAGTTGGCATTTTGCTCAACAGTAATTATATTTATATATATATACAGACATACATAACATCAACACAATTATTGCCAAAAGTAAGTAAGGGCACAAGGCAGGAAAACCCCCTAGACAGGGCGCCAGTCCATCTCAGGGTACCTCACCCATTCACTCACACCTAAGGGAAATTTAGCATGGCCAATTCTCCTACCATGAGTTCCTATTAGGAGGTGGGAGGAAACTGGAGTGAACCTGAGGAGAACACGACCTCACTCCTCACAGATCCAGGGCGAGAATCGACCCCACCACCGTGCCACCCCGAAAGCAACTAAAATCTAGCTAGAATTGTGCTGATGTTATATACCTTAGATATACATTCGAATCGAGTCACTGTAATTCACTGAGTTCTTTTCAGTGTGTTACTGTACGCATGTACGTGTGTGTGTGTGCTTGTGCATACCTACAACGTCGGCAGGTACTGAATGAGCTTCAGTCTTTTGTATGAGTCAACTCTAGACTACACTTCCATGCACAGACACTGTTAGGTAAATGCAGATATGTACATTCTTGCATTTGAGGGCACGAACAAGCACGTGTGTGAAAGGCGGCACGACGCACGTCAAACTCTTCGGCGCTCACCTGTTCAACATAAGAATAAAAATCCCCCCCGCCCCCCCGCCCAAAAAAACAACCCCTGAAATCCCCAACACTCCCTGTACTAGAGGTCTTGGCACCCTGTTCCAGCCCGCTCCCAGTCCGGTGGGCCGGGCAGGTCAGTCCGTGGGACAGTGATAGGTGTTGATCCACAGCAGGTCGTCCAGCACGCCCCAGTGCAGGTAGAGGATGGAGCCCACCACCAGGACGTGCATGATCTGGTGGCTGTTGCACCAGTAGTCGAAGAGGCCTGGCCGGAACCTCTCGGGGATGCGGGTGATGTTGATGACCCCGCCCACCACCGCCAGGGCGTCCATGGTGAGAAAGTGGCGCAGGGAGGTGGGGCTTCCTCCGCCCACGCCCACCCAGCGAAGCAGGAAGAAGGAGAAGCGGAAGAGCGCCTGCCAGGCGAAGGAGCGCAGGCGCCGCACGCGGCTCCGGGCCGTGATGGCGCAGTAGATGGCGTAGCTGGACAGCAGGATGTACATTACGAGGGCCACAGTGCGCGTGAACGGGTAACACAGCAGCGTGCTGTACACGATGGGCAGAGCACCTGCACCAAAAACAAACAAAGACTCGTCACAAATCAAGTCCCAGAGTACCAAACTCCTCATGCTTTATATACAGTATTTACATTCCAGTGTAAAAACAGCATACATTACAGCTGTACTAATTGAGCTTGTAGAACCAGGTGTGCTAAGCGAGACAGATGTGCAGGCAGAATCAAGCGTGATAGGTGAGACAGGTGTGCTAAGTGAGACAGGTGTGACAGTAGAACCAAGTGTGCTAGCTGAGAATGGTGAGTTAGCGGGTGTGCTAGTTAAGACAGGTGTTCTAGTTGAGACAGGTTTGCTGAGTTATACAGGTGTGACAGCAGAACCAGGTGTGCTGAGTTAGCGGGTGTGCTAGTTGAGACAGGTGTGCTGCGTTATACAGGTGTGACAGTAGAACCAGGTGTGCTGAGTTAGCGGGTGTGCTAGTTGAGACAGGTGTGCTGAGTTAGCAGGTGTGCAAGTTGAGACAGGTGTGCTGCGTTATACAGGTGTGACAGTAGAACCAGGTGTGCTGAGTAAGCGGGTGTGCTAGTTGAGACAGGTGTGCTGCGTTATACAGGTGTGACAGTAGAACCAGGTGTGCTGAGTTAGCGGGTGTGCTAGTTGAGACAGGTGTGCTGAGTAAGCGTGTGTGCTAGTTGAGACAGGTGTGCTGAGTAAGCGTGTGTGCTAGTTGAGACAGGTGTGCTGAGTAAGCGGGTGTGCTAGTTGAGACAGGTGTGCTGCGTTATACAGGTGTGACAGTAGAACCAGGTGTGCTGAGTTAGCGGGTGTGCTAGTTGAGACAGGTGTGCTGAGTAAGCGTGTGTGCTAGTTGAGACAGGTGTGCTGAGTAAGCGGGTGTGCTAGTTGAGACAGGTGTGCTGAGTTAGTGGGTGTGCTAGTTAAGAGAGGCGTACTGAGTTAAGACAGGTGTTCTAGTTGAGACAGGTGTGACAGTAGAACCAGGTGTGCTGAGTAAGCGGGTGTGCTAGTTGAGACAGGTCTGGTGAGTAAGCGGGTGTGCTGGTTGAGACAGGTGTACTGAGTTACACAGGTGTGCTGGTTGAGACAGGTGTGCTGAGTTAGCGGGTGTGCCAGTTGAGACAGGTGTACTGAGTTACACAGGTGTGCTGAGTTAGCGGGTGTGCTGGTTGAGATAGATGTACTGAGTTAGACAGGGGTGCTGGTTGAGACAGGTGTACTGAGTTACACAGGTGTGCTAGTTGAGACAGGTGTGTTGAGTTAGCGGGGATTCTAGTTGAGACAGGTGTGCTGAGTGAGACAAGTGTACTAGTATAAGCAGGTGTGCAAGTTTTTACACATTCAGTGGCCAGAAAACCATCATGGGTACCTCAACACCCATTTACACCAATTTACTCACACCTTAGGGGAAATTTAGCATGGCCCATTCTCCTACCACGGGAGTGAACCTGAGGAGAACACGACCTCACTCCTCACAGATCCAGAGCAAGAACCGAACCCACGTGGTGCTTTTGCTGTTGAGCTCCACAATTTTGATAGACGTTTATAGACAGTGACGACAGCTGACTTGCTTTCTGTTGGTTTTATGCACGGGTTATGATGGGATATCAGCCTCCAATACTAACAAAATTTGCTGGATCAGGAATTGGATAATTAGGACGATCCATTCACTGACCCCGATTCCTGCACTGCCGGTATTCTAGGCTTCCTAACTCAAGATCAGAGTAACCTACAGCCATGATACACACATGCCCTCTCTAACCAGCGAGTCACCTTCAGCAGCCTGCTCTGTTTACTCAAGAGCAGCGCAGGGAGAAGGGGCTAGTGTGGGGCGAGTGGGGCTCACTCCCTGTTTTGATTCCCAGAAAAGTCCAAAATCCACAGATTCTGTGATTTTCCAGTAAATATCAGTGAATTCCAGATTTAAATCCCTGTTTTTTAAATGCCACAGCTTTCCGACCACAGAGAGAGACGAGACCTGAGCTGCTCAATTGGAGACAGGAGGACAGCCGAGAGCGAGAGGGAGGATGGGGTAATGATGTCGCTGTTACAGCTGTTTGTCCATGTAAGGAGAACCGAGAAGGGAGGAGCTGCTAGCTGCTTTTTGGTCTCACAGATTTTGAAAGTTCAGAGTGAGCCTAGACAACACTGAGCCGGGGTCACAGATTTACTTAACAATACTTTAACAATTCAGGTCATTTGTATCTGTGTTCACATCCCACCTGGATTATCAATTCAACAATGGTATCAGATCGGGATCTGCCAATACGCAATAACGTATAATGTATGTATCGTATCGGAACAGAAAAAGTTGGATCGGGGCATCCCTAGTTGTGATGTTGTGTAACCAAATCCCAACATCCTACATCCTGACAACATACAAACACCAACATCTCGTTAGATTTGGTGAACGAAACCCAACACCTACTTAAAGTGTGTGTAGTAGCTTGATATTTGTCTGTAATATTTGTGGAGCTGTGTATTTTGTTACTAAACAGTGCTCAGATTTAACCACTGAAACCAGACGTTAGTGTTAGAAGTCTTATCCAGGGGGAGAACAGAATTCGAGCTACGATGAAATTCACTCACGTTTTTGACAGTCAGCTGCTCTTTACACTGTGTCAGGGTTAACAGCTTAGCATAAACTGTCCAAAATGATGCAAAATAAAATATTTTTTAGAGCTAGGAATGTTTTTGGCTTCTCCTGTAAGAGCAACTGCTCCGGAGATACAAGGTTTAGTTGACGATTTGTAAAGAGTGATTAGTTCCGTTAGCATTTACATTTACATTTAAGGCATTTAGCAGATGCTCTTCTCCAGAGTGACTAACAAAAGTGCTTTGCTATTGACCCAAGAAGAACCTCAGCTAGTTAGAATAGACTAGTAGTTCAAAGATGCCTCTAAGCTTTAGACTCTACTGAACACAAGACAATAAGGTGACCAGAGTACTCTGCTATTATATAAGTACTCTCAGAAGAGGAGGGTCTTCAGTCTGGGTTTGAGGACAGTGAGCGTTGGACTCTGCTGTTCGGACACCCAGGGGAAGTTCGTTCCACCACTTCGGTGCAGGACAGTAAAAAGCCTGGACGCTCGTCTTCCGTGGATCTTAAAGGATGGCGGGTCGAGCCGAGCCGTACTTGAAGCTGGAAGAGCTCTTGGTGCAGATCAGGCTTTTGACCATCGGCATCAAGTACGGAGGGGCTGGCTGGTCCGTTCTTGGCTTTGTAGACCAGCGTCAGGGGTTTAGCAGTTATGGTTTTAGTTAGCAGTAATGGTTCTAGTCTACACATGGACCAGTCTTAACAAGGGGACGACTGGAGCCAATGTAAGCCGCACATGCCATTTTTTTTAGTCCCTCTACGTGATTTCTCCGTTTGATTATCTGTACAGACGCTCGGACAGGGTGGTATGGAATGTGCTGGAAACAGGGAAGCCAAATCAATGTGCACTGAACGCTGCTTCCAGTGCCGTCAGTGCCAGCCACCGCAGGTGACTCAAAGTGTGACCCGACAGCACAGAAATATCCAGATGTGCAAGCGGGAGGAGGAGAAAGCCATGAATCAGCAAGAGAGGAGGTACAAAGACGGGGGGGGGGGGGGGTATGCTAATGGATAATGGTCTTTAATGGATAATGCTAAAGGATAATGGTTTTTACTCTTCCAGCACTGGTAGCATTGTGTGATGTTGGGGGGGGGTCAAAACTACAGGGTTTTAATAAAAAATCGGGTTCTAAATAATAATAATAATAATAATAATAATAATAAAAATAATAGTGACAATTAAGACCCAAGCGCTGAAGTCAGGATTGGACAGGTCCAACTACTGTATGTGCTGGGCTCAAGTTTCTCACAGCTCACCACTTTAACAGAGCTTCCCCTGCCCATTACAGAACACCTTAGTGCAGCTAAAATTATGTCCATTATTTTTTGTCCAAAAATATTCAGTTACATGCTTAACATGTCATCTGTCTCCTCTATTGCCATTTCTTAAGCCCGATTAGGACTGGATTAGTTCTGCTAGGGGAGCTGGGGTAATGTAATTATCACCAATTATCACCTCAGTGATTTTAGTCCAGTCCAAATGCATCATGTCAGTCATTTTTACGGGCTGCGCTCTCCCACATCACATCAGCATAGATACCCTCTGTAAATCGAGCTGTAAAAGAAGCCTCAGCTTATATTAATCCCGTGTGAATCAACGTGTGGGTAAATATTCCGTCAGCAGTTTAGAGGCGCTGGAGGCGGCAGTTAGTTTCGTTAAGCGTGGCACAGATACCTCAGGTCGCTCAAGACTGTGGCAAACCTCCAGAATCCAGAAGACCAACCACAGGACTTCCTAGTGGAGCGATGTTGCTGGCAGCTTTAGGCAAGTCGCTGTATAGCAAAGCCTATATCCTACATATGTGTTATGCTAATTTTCACACTAAAATGGATATAAGGTCAAATCAAATCAGATTTATTTGTATAGCGCATTTGTATAGCAACTGGTGTTGTCACAAAGCAGCTTTACACAATCAGTAATTAGTAAAAGACAGAAAAAAAATCAATAACATAAAAAGACCCCCAGTGAGCAGCCAATGGCGACAGTGGCAAGGAAAATCTCCCTCAGAGCTGGAGGAAGAGAAACCTTGGGAGGAACCAAGACTCACCAGGGGGACCCGACCCATCCTCCTCTGACCAGAACTAATTATAAGTTATTGACAAAAAGGTGACTGACAGCAGAGCGTAAATGAAGTAGCCACTCCCATCTCAGTCATTTATGCCGGGATTTATGACTTATCCCATGCGAATCGGTCATAAAGTTCTACAGACGCCCTGTATTACAATTACACTATTCCACCTCCCCATGTCAAACTAATCCTCGCTGCATAGAGGCTTTACCACATTGCTGACCTTCTTTAGTGGCTTTTTCCATGTATTTTAATTTCTTTCGACCTTCAGTCTGTGAGGAAAATGGATCCCTACTCCCGCATTAGTTTTTTGCGCTATATAGGGAGGGACTATTTAGTTAGCAGTAGTGGTGGAAACACACATAAATTCATCTGATCATCTGAAATACAGGTAGTAAAGCACTGTGCTGACCGTTATGTTGTTTAGCAACTAGGGCTGTCAAGCGATTTTAAAAATAATTGGTGATTAATCGCAGGATTTTGATATTGTTAATCGCGATTAATCGCATTTTTAAAAACATCTGTTTAGGGTTTAGAGTGCTAACTTTACTTTCGACGTTCCACTGCTTTGCCACATCCATAAAATGTTCAGCACAGGTCGCAGCACGATGCCTCTCCTCGGTTTTCATGACCGTTAAAGTATGTGAATGAAGTCGCCACTGTTCATCTATTTAATGACCTGTAACTCTGAGATAGCCGTTGTTACCTAGTGGTGTCCAATAATCATCCGTAAGAGCAATAACAGTGGCTGTGAGTTCCAAATCCTGAGCTAGTTTTGCCCCCTCCGTTTCATGTAGCTTGTGAATCCTGTTGACGATAGTTGACCCGTGTGGTATTTCAGATGGGATGCACTGTGGTGGGAGCTAAACTCAGCCTGACAATGACTGCAGCCTTTGTTTTGTCCAGTGAGTCATCTGGCAGACGATTGAAATAAAACTTCCTGCTTAACAGATCTTTAAAAGTCAAGTCTCAAAATGAACTACGGACGACTCGCAAGGCCAACTAGAAGGCCAACTATTTTTTAATCATGTTAAACTGAAATTGCGTTATTATCACGTTAACTTTGCAACTTAGCAACTGTTAACAAACTACATGGAAAAACACTGGAAAGCTTTTACAGACAGTATTGTGGGTGATATTAATCCAGTATGAATCTGCAGTGTTTAGCTTTTACAGTCTGACAATAATAACTGTGCTGTGGTTTTTAATCCAGTATGAGTTTGCGGTGTGTGTGTAGCTTTTACAGCCTGAACATAATAATTAAGAAGTAACTTTAAAGCAGTAGTGTACAGTAGGTGTACAGTCTGACAGTAATAATTATAAAGATATTATAATCCAGTATGAATCTGCAGTGTGTGTAGTCTCAGTCTAACAGTAATAATTGTAAAGTTATTATAATCCAGTATGAATCTGCAGTGTGTGTAGTCTCACAGTCTGACAGTAATAATTGTAAAGTTATTATAATCCAGTATGAATCTGCAGTGTGTGTAGTCTCAGTCTGACAGTAATAATTGTAAAGTTATTATAATCCAGTATGAATCTGCAGTGTGTGTAGTCTCACAGTCTGACAGTAATAAGTGTAAAGTTATTATAATCCAGTATAAATCTGCAGTGTGTGTAGTCTCAGTCTGACAGTAATAATTGTAAAGTTATTATAATCCAGTATGAATCTGCAGTGTGTGTAGTCTCAGTCTGACAGTAATAAGTGTAAAGTTATTATAATCCAGTATGAATCTGCAGTGTGTGTAGTCTCAGTCTGACAGTAATAATTGTAATGTTATTATAATCCAGTATGAATCTGCAGTGTGTGTAGTCTCAGTCTGACAGTAATAATTGTAAAGTTATTATAATCCAGTATGAATCTGCAGTGTGTGTAGTCTCAGTCCGACAGTAATAATTATAGTTATTATAATCCAGTATGAATCTGCAGTGTGTGTAGTTTGTACAGTCTGACAGTAATAATTATAGTTATTATAATCCAGTATGAATCTGCAGTGTTTGTAGTCTCACAGTCTGACAGTAATAATTGTAATGTTATTATAATCCAGTATGAATCTGCAGTGTTTGTAGTCTCACAGTCTGACAGTAATAATTATAAAGTTATTATAATCCAGTATGAATCTGCAGTGTGTGTAGTCTCACAGTCTGACAGTAATAATTATAAAGTTATTATAATCCAGTATGAATCTGCAGTGTTTGTAGTCTCACAGTCTGACGGTAATAATTGTAAAGTTATTATAATCCAGTATGAATCTGCAGTGTGTGTAGTCTCACAGTCTGACAGTAATAATTATGAAGTTATTATAATCCAGTATGAATCTGCAGTGTTTGTAGTCTCACAGTCTGACAGTAATAATTTTAATGTTATTATAATCCAGTATGAATCTGCAGTGTGTGTAGTCTCACAGTCTGACAGTAATAATTGTAAAGTTATTATAATCCAGTATGAATCTGCAGTGTGTGTAGTCTCACAGTCTGACAGTAATAATTATGAAGTTATTATAATCCAGTATGAATCTGCAGTGTGTGTAGTCTCACAGTCTGACAGTAATAATTATAAAGTTATTATAATCCAGTATGAATCTGCAGTGTTTGTAGTCTCACAGTCTGACAGTAATAATTGTAAAGTTATTATAATCCAGTATGAATCTGCAGTGTGTGTAGTCTCACAGTCTGACAGTAATAATTATAAAGTTATTATAATCCAGTATGAATCTGCAGTGTTTGTAGTCTCACAGTCTGACAGTAATAATTGTAAAGTTATTATAATCCAGTATGAATCTGCAGTGTGTGTAGTCTCACAGTCTGACAGTAATAATTATGAAGTTATTATAATCCAGTATGAATCTGCAGTGTTTGTAGTCTCACAGTCTGACAGTAATAATTTTAATGTTATTATAATCCAGTATGAATCTGCAGTGTGTGTAGTCTCACAGTCTGACAGTAAAATTTTAAATCTACAGGAATAGATTAATACACTCGGCCACAGCCGCCGTCACTTTTTCACTTTGATAGAGTGTGATCATCAAAATGCGAAGATGCGGTCTGAATCGGGTCAGAGTCAGACTCCACTGTGTCAGGTTCAGACACTGGTCTCAGTCACTGGTTCAGACGCAAAGCGAGGTGCGTGTGGAATTAGTCAAGTGCTAATGCTTGCTGGTGTTGGTGATTCTTACCCAGGGTGTTGATCATGCAGATGCCACACATATCTAATGTGAGCAGGGTTTTGTAGACAGGCTCGCCACCCTCGTGGTTCATAAATAGGTGATAGACCACAGAGCCCAGCTGTGGAGATAAGCAGGCCAGGAAGTGCACCACACCCAGCCATGTCACACTGATCTGAGACCAGGGGATGTTAAGAGGGAGCAGCACCAGAAAACAGAGCAGAGGGATTCCTGTGGAAACACACATAAAGAAACATTGGTGAGAATGGAGGGACCTAAAGAGTTAGAGACAAAGAGCTGAAGGGAGGAACAGGGGGAGAGAAGATACAGGGTGTGAAAAAGAAATACACTGGAGCTCGATACGCTCTACCTGGGAAGGCATCACTGAAGTCACTGCAGACAAAACTGCTGATTTTAACCTAGTATGAATTTGCAGTGTCTGACTGTAACAACCATGGAATGATTTTGATCCAGTATGAATCGGATGTGTGTAGTTTTTACAGACAGTATTAATTACATTGTGTGTAGTTTGTACAGTCTGACAGTAATAATTGTAAAGATATTATAATCCAGTATGAATCTGCAGTGTGTGTAGTCTCAGTCTGACAGTAATAACTGTAATCTACAGGGATAGATTTATACACGCTGTCAGAGGACAGGGTGGTCTTTGTACACGCCGTCCACACAAGCGTTGGTCTGAGCTTTAGGACTTCCCCCCCGAGCTGAACCACACTGACACATGGATTTATGGAAGCCAGTGGAAGGACCTAGTACACTGTGGCTCTCAGTAGCTGTACTGAGAACAGCAGAGGTAATAAATCACATCAGTATATTTCATAAAAACAATGGTAGTGATAAAAACTACAGGTAGCAGATCAATGTGATTTAGAGACAAGCGTTAAAGTGAAATGCTAATATTAAAACAAATAATAAACTAAAATTACAAATGAGAGCAGTAATTACACCCTGCTCTGCATTAACTGACCCAACACGTTCCTCACCACAGGGCTTATACAATGTGCTAGAAAAGAAGAATCAAGGCCTTTAAAATGCACTTCTTCATATTCTACCAAATTATCCCCATTAATCAGTCAATCTCTCTCTATCTATCTATCTCTCTCTCTCCCTCATCCTCCCTCCATGCTTTAGCTCCTAATGTCATGCAATTTGTCCTATCCAGGTAAAAGCACCCCAGCCATCTAACAGGTCTATTTTGAGCCAGTTATCTTTCCTGGCTCAGCACTAGAGAAGCCCACAGCTGGGCTGCTATAGATAGAGCACGCGCTCTCTACTCTACGGCCAAGTGTGTGCGTCAGCATGGCCTCCAGGATTCAAAAGGGTGTGTGCATCAAGCAAGCCTGCCTATGTCCTCACGTCGACAATGCAGCAGTAATAGTCATGTCATTGTTAAAAATGTTCAAAATGAGCCATTTTTACAGCCAGTATTGCCTCAGAGTGCGAAGCTCATGCTTGAATGTTCATCTAACCCTAAACACACTTGTAACAGACAGTCAGACAGGGTCAGAAACCACAGAAGCAAGTCTACACCATATGACAAAAGTATTGGGACACCTGCTCACTTATTGTTTCTTCTGAAATCAAGGGTATTAAAACAAATTGATTCTACTTTTGTTGGAGTAACTGTCTCTACTGTCCAGGGAAGAAGGCTAGGCTTTCTACTTGATTTTGGAGGAACATTGCTGTGAGAATTTGATTGCATTCAGCGACATGAGGTCTTTAGTGAGGTGAGGATGTTGGATGATGATCATCACACAAAAGTATTGGATGGAGCACCAGAGAACAAAGTTCCTCCACTGCTCCACAGCTCAATGCTGGCCCACGCCTGTCATTAGGCAGCATGTTGCCAATAGGTTGATGTATATCTGCTCTACAGAGGGACTACAGGGACTAGACAAGCTGTGAGTGTGTGTGTGTGTCATCTATGTCAGCAACGGGTGCAACTAAGAGTAGCTGAATGCATTCATTAGAATTGGTGTCCACAAACATTTGGACATACTGTGTGGCAGCAAACTACACTGACCCCCCCATGCTGGTTGGTGGGGTGTTAGCTCCAGTTGTAGCGCCACTGCAAAACTACAGCAGTGGATTCAGGCGGGAGGCACGTCTGTGCTGGTCGAGGGCACTTAGGATACGGGGGAAACTGTGTAAAAATAGATTTTCCACCAAAATACAGCTTTAATCCCACGGTGCAGGAAATCCGGAACGCCGTGACTCTTCTCTGGATCAGATATCGCAAGAAAATCCATACCACAAACAAAGTGTCCTATCTGCAGAAGCAGCCCTTTGGAACAAAGCCCCATCCCAAAGCCTTCAAAGTCAGCGGTCAGGAGCAGGCCTGTCAGCAGTTATACCATGACATGACAGGTTCTCCCCTCATCAATCCAAAACCTGGTGGATAAAGTCCTCTGCTAGGGAAGCTAGATCTCCAGCTTTGCCTGCAATGCCTCCACTGGGTCATTGGTTAAAGCAAATGAGCTTCTCAAGGGTGTGTTCAAACAAAACCTATGCAAAACGTCTGGGCCTGTTGATGCACACAGGATGTATGTTTTGTGGCGGCTTTCAAGGCATTCTGGGTTAGTAAAGCATCCCATAGGCTTGTTATTATACTGACTCCTAACGTTTCTATTCAACAGCATTCATTCTAAAGGTGTTTATGTGGGACCTTCAGGTCCTCACCTTCATAACTACATAACAACTAGTTTGGTGCTTAGTCAATTAGTCAAGTCAGTAGTTTTTAATAACTGAATAATAAGCACAGGGGTTAACCCTGCTTAACACTCCAAGGCTTATTATACACTAAGGTGTATTACTCAGTAGCTACAGGGACTTCGATGGGGCTATTCTTTGGTAATAGAAGGTCGTAATAACACTTTCTGCCCCCCGTCAAACAGGGCCTGTTTAAGGGGTTATGGTAAGGGTTGGGCGATATGGCTTCACAAAAATATCACAATACTTTAAGATATTACTTTTATATTTTAATGTAACAATATTCAATATTATTCTAATATTTATTATATATATTTTAGAACTTGGAATGGACATAAAATCACCAGTGTTGCTAATTTAAACATTTAAAAAATGATTTTTATTTAGAATTTTACACACTACACTCTTTTTAATGAAACATGGAGTTGGTCAGTGTTCTAGTATATCCACCATATACTCGGAGATGCAAATTTGGTACGGGTGAATATACTGTCCAGACTAAGACTTTAACACTCTCAACAGGCCTGATTTACCCAAAACACAGTCTATACACACTATATCTCCAAAATTTCTAATAAATGCATTGAGCTACTTGAAGTTGCACCCATTGCCGACACGGTTGTGCAAATGCACACAGTCATACAAGAGCTTGTCTATCTCCTGAAAATACTCTTATCTGGAGCAGATAACCATGAACCTATTGGCACCATGTGACCTAATGCCAGGCGTGGGCTAGAGGGGTATAAAGCCCCCCAGCTCTCTGGAATGATGGACGGTGGTGCTCCATCCAATACTTTTTTATGGGATAAGTTGGGGGGTTGGGGATGATGAGGTGGGGTGGTGATCCTCATTCAACGTCCTGACCTCACTAACGCTCTTGTCGCTCACGGCAATGCTCCTCCAAAATCTAGCAGAAAGTAGAGAGCACTTTTTTTTAAATATCCAATGCAAGACCAGGTGTCCACAAATATGGAAAATATGACGACACTGAGCATTAAAAAAAAGCATGGCACGAGCTCAGCTGGGTAAGGACGCGCCAAGTGCATCGTCTATTTTGCAGCTTGCTGGCGCAAAGTCAGCGTACAGGTCAAGTTAAGCTGTGTCACTCATTTAAAGCCCCAATATCCTGCTTGCTAGGCAACAAATAAAAGGACAGAATGCTCCGAGGCTGCAGAGTAAGCTCACAGCATGGGTAACACAAGCTGTTCACATTCAGTGCTTCTGTACTTCAGGCTGGGGGAAGCCCTGCGCTGCACGGGTTCATGTTTTCCCCGCTGCAACTGAGTGGAGTGTATTAGTGCAGCGCATGACAGGATTAAGAAGCTATTTTGCATACAATACCGCCTGACTGCTGTGAATTATCCTGTATCATCAAATAGCAAACAGAGAAATGGGCAAATAAATAGATTAGCAGCAAAGTTTGCATCTGTAAGCTGATTCGCCACAGCTTGGTCATCATGTGCGTGACCAAGAAGGGTGTAAGAGGACATCTACGTTCTGATCTGACGACCTAATCACATATTATCATCATCTGGGAGTATTGTGATGTACACAGATCCACCATAACATTAGCACCACCTGCTTAATGTTGAGTCCTGAAAGTACAGATACCGGTACAGGAACTTTGCGTATAGGCAGATAACCGATTCTGATCCGATACCACTGTTGAATTAATAAGTCATATACCTGACCAGTTGGGAGATACTTGGAAATGACGTGATCAATGCTTTACTAACTTTGTAAAACAAACTATAACAAATGAACACAGACATAAATGAACCCAATTTGCTGGACCTCGGCACAGTGTTGCCTGGGCTCAGGACTTTTATTCTGAAAACCAGTCTCAAGTCTGTGAGACTAGAGGGGAGCGAGTAGCCCCTCCCTTCTCGGTTCTCCTTATATGGAGGACGAGCTGGATTACCGGCTAATAATTGATGACGGGTTGAGGGCCCCATGCTGGTTAGACAGGGGGAGTCCTGCTGTTCGCTATGATATGGGTATGATGTCTGTAGGTTACTCTGATTCTGGGTTATGAAGCCTAGAATATCAGCGATGAGAGAATCGGGTTCTGTGAATGGATTATTCCTTTGGATCAGACTAATTATCCGATACCCGATCCAGATAATTTTGTAAGTATCGGGACCGATATCTGATCCTGGTATCAGATCGGTGCATCCCTACCTGAAAGTTGTGAGGTGGGGCCTCCATGAGCATGAATGAGCCTATGGTGACCCTGTCATTGGTCCTCAGGTTGTTCTTTCTTGGAGCACTTTCGGTAGGTACTGACCACCGCATACTGGAAACATCCCACAAGACCTGCCTCATTTTTTTTTTTTGATGTTCTGACCCAGTCTGACTCGTCTAGAACGTCACAGTTTGGTTCTTGTCAAAGTATCTCAGATTCTAAGGATTGACCATTTGTCCTGCTTCCACACCTCCATCACCTTCAAGGACTTGAAGGACTGTTCACTCACTGCTAACCTTGACAGGAGCCACTGCAGATGAAGCTAATCAATGTTTTTCACTTCGGTGCTAATGTTATGGCTGATCGGCGTATGATTACTCCTCTGACACACAGCCTACTCCATCCTTTCTCTTAAAGGAACAGTTCGGCAGAAAAACAATCTGCTGGACATTGATTGATCACTGACCCCAGATACAACTGATCAGCCAAGACATTAGGTTAACACGGCTAACAAACACTGGACACTGAACTGGACACAGGACTTTACACATGGTCATGTGACTAGTATCTGGATTGTCTCCTGATAAGATTTCAGCCACATACACTGTTTACACTGGGCAGTAAAATGCGCCTCCGGTCATTCAGACTGATATCTCACTGCTGTGTGGGACGGAATATGCAAATTTGCTCCTTGCATGGCAAATATTACTGGTGTTCTGGTTGGACCGGGAGGAGTTTTGATTGTTGGATGTGTCTTGGAGAGACAGATGTCTTTACACTGCTATAATGTGGCTCAGATATGTCTCGACCCCCGGGGTCCTGAAGTGGTTTGAGTGATGGGATTTGGATCCAGGGTGTGTTTACACTTGCACTTCTATGTGGCTCGACCTAATCCAGATACAATCCAGGTGTAAACAGGGTCGTGGATTGTCACCAATCACCAAGGGCACACAGAACAGGTTTAGACTTATTTCAGTTTACGACAGGAGAAGCTAGGCTAACACTGCTAACAAACAATGGCCTTAGACTGTCACCAGTTAGCACAGACAAATCAATGTGGTTTCTAACACGGTGTGATTTCAATTTTATTTTATTTTAAATAATTTAAGTGTAAAAACCCAAACGTAACCTTCTCTGCAGAGCTGAATGGTGGGGCGACCATTTGAGTAATCATTTAGTTTTTAGCGGAAATGTTTACTATTGAATAAACCGCATTAAAATGTTTACTATTGAATGAACCGCATTAAAATGTTTACTATTGAATGAACCGCATTAAAATGTTTACTATTGAATAAACCGCATTAAAATGTTTACTATTGAATAAACCGCATTAAAACGTTTACTATTGAATAAACTAATTAAAACATTTACTACTGAATAAACCGCATTAAAATGTTTACTATTGAATAAACCACATTAAAACGTTTACTATTGAATAAACCGAATTAAAACGTTTACTATTGAATAAACCGAATTAAAACGTTTACTATTGAATGAACCGCATTAAAATGTTTACTATTCAATAAAAATGTTGAATATTCACTTATGCTGTTTTACAGAATTATGTACATTTTACTGCATTTCTGATAATACATGTTTTGCTGAACTGTTTCTTTAATAAACTGCTATTTTCTAAGCTATTTTCTATGATATTAAACTAAGCTATTTTCTTTGTACAGACCTTATTGGTTCTTTTTGTTTGTTTGTTTGTTTGTTTTTTGTTTAAGCATGTTGTCTAGATGCTAAAGGATGGGGATAATATTAGAACAGTGGTGTTGTTTTCACTGTTATGGTGCTTTGTGCTCGAGTTTACCAGGTCAGCAAATATAATGTAATGATGGTGAACAACTGCTGACTGTAGGCACTTACTGGAGAGGCTGGTATGAACGCATGAGACCACTGCTGAAAAGCTGGAAAGTGAGCTATTCTAATATCCTTATATCTTGAAAAGCAGGTGTTCACTGTAACATACTGATCAGCGGCAATAACAAACTGTTTTTGTACTTGGATGCAGGGCTGGGCGATATGGTAGAAAATACTATATCACGGTATTTAAAGACTTTTTACACAATTGATACACAATATTTATCACGATACATTACAAACAGATTCTTATCATTTACTATTCAGATCCTCTCCTGTACTGAATACAGTGATTTATACTCTATAACATCTGCTGCTCTTCATCTAATTAAACCAGTCTAATTACACTGTTAGTAATGAAACCTGCAGCTGATCAGTGTTTATTAAGCACTAACAGTCTCCTCCATATGATTAGAGAAGCATATTGTTCTCACAATTGTTACTTTATCAGTATATGTGCCAATACTGGCACTTACACACAGTATCGGTATCGGCAATAAAGAGCACCGATACCCTAAAGCTTACTGACTTTTTTTTTAACATAGAAAATTTTGGCTTGCAGAGTTTATGAAACCAAACTTTTAATCAACCAGTAAACAGCCGGTCTTAAATAGTTATCACCATTAAACACTAAGACTTTTAATGCAACTTTTAGCACTTTTTCTTTCCATGTGTGTTTTTCTGTTTCTAAAATCAAAAGTTTACGAGTTTAAGCAGCTTGTTTTAAAGCCACACACTGAGGTTTAGTATATTTTTATGTAGAGACGTGTTCTTGTAATGAAATGTAAATTTTTTAAACACCAAATAAAAGTTAAAAAATTTTTCATCGTTTCATAGCTCTGAAACTTTTCAGACGTGCCGTTACTCGACCAGTACATGCTGCTCTTTTTAAGGAGTATCAGGATTTATAGCCGTCTATCGAGTATTTAAATCAGAGCTGGTATCGGTACTTGGTATCAGCAGATACTTGAAAATCAGGTATCGGTATCAGACAGGAAAAAGTGGAATCGGAGCATCCCTAGTTGTCACGATAACAAAAATTTATCACAATACAATAAAATATCGCCATATTGCCCAGCTCTACTGCAGATATGAATTACTCACTTACAGCTCCTTAAAACAAGGGAATAGATTATTTGGAATGTAGAAAATGAGATTTATTTTTATTATAATTAAAACTTTGTAATGTGTGTAAAACTGTGTTTTTACAATAAAAACACTCCTGCTTTTGTCATTTGTTGCAACTGAAACAAATGGAACAAAGTCAAAAATGCAGACTTGAAATGTTGATGTAAATCAAATGTAAATGTAATGACTTGCATTTGTCACTAACCGTGTATTTGAGTAGTTACATGTAAATACTACAGTAAAATAATACCAAAAGCTCTACACTCGAGTCCAGCAGTGAGCTACTTTCCATTAAAGTTCCCAAATCATGTAAAAAATTATTTTATATATTTTTATGTCACTCCACTGCTGCGTTCCCTTCACTGGCCTCCTGTAGCTGCTGCCCGCATCAAATTCAAAACCCCTGACTCTGGCCTACAAAGCCAAGACTGGACCAGCCGGCTAGCCCCTCCGTACTTGATGGCGATGGTCAAAAGCCGATCTGCACCAAGAGCCCTTCCAGCTTCAAGTACGACTCGACCCGCCATCCTTTAAGATCCACGGAAGACGAGCGTCCAGACTTTTTACTGTCCTGCACCGAAGTGGTGGAGTAAACTTCCCCTGGGTGTCCGAACAGCAGAGTCCAACACTCGCTGTCTTCAAACCCAGACTGAAGACCCTCCTCTTCTGAGAGGACTTGGGAGAATAGCAGAATGGTCACCTTACTGACTTGTGTTTAGCAGAGTCTAAACTTAGAGGATCTATTAGGAAACTATTAGTCTATTCTAACTAGCTGAGGTTCTTCTTGGGTCAATAGTGAAGCACTTTTGTAACTCTGGATAAGAGCGTCTGCTAAAAGCCTTAAATGTAAATGTAATATTGTTTTCTAAATGAAAGAGCTGGATGCAGTATGTGAACACTACTAAACTGACTTCACCTACACCTACCATTTACTCCTCAGTCTAAAAGGAGAGTACCGCTGTTTAGCCCCGCCCATTTGTGCTAAGTAAGTTAGGAATGTCCCAGTCATGCTTTTTTCACCCCCTGATCCGATCTGAGTCTTAAAGCTGATTATCGGCCAATAGCAATCCGATCTGATATCTTTGTGTTTCTATAAATAATACAGCTCCACCGCTTAAATGCACTGTGCTAATCCACGCTAGTAAACAGCAGTAAAACCACTATATTTTTAGTTTCAGTTTCTAAAATTAGACTAAATTCAAATCTGATCTACTTTGTTTGGAGCAACTTTTGAAAGGACTGTTTTAAACTCTACAGTGTTTAATATCTCACAGTCCAGTCTGACTGACCTACCAGACCACTCAGCTCTCAGCTCCTTTACAGCTCTGCGGTCTGATCACTTAGTGTGTGTTCTGAATGCTCCCTTCAGAGCTGGATTAAGAGCTTTTCCACCATAGTCTGGTTTCTAACCAGCCGAAACTCAAGAGTAAAGACGGGAGGAGGAGAATTAGATCTTCCCAAATGGGGATAACAAAAATTTTGTCGTTGTGCAGCTACAACCAAACTGGGTCTGCTGTTGCTGCGTCGCAGCGTTTACAGCGAGGCTCTGAGCTAACGGTAAGCTAAAGTTGTCCTCCTCCCCGAACTTCAGCTTCTGTTTTGGCGGCTAACTGGTAACGTTGACGATCTTATCACTTCAAATGAAGCTCTGTTTAGTTTTGCTCACTGAAATAATGTCCCACATGAACTTCGTCTGGGGTAGCTTTCTAAAAAGCAGCTGAGGATCATGTCTGTTCATGGACGCCCAAAATTTTACTCAGATACAGGAAGATTAAAAGCCGATATCATAAAAGAAATGCCTGGACCATCGGATCGGGACATCCCCTGTTATAAGAAATGTTTCAGGCCAGACATTTTACTCTTAAAGACATAATAACGAGTCTATAGGATTTATACAAAATCATAACTGCCTGTGATAGATGACCTTACGAAAGCACTGTGAGTGGACCGGTAGGACGTGGACCCTTTAAAAGAGCATAACATGCGTTTCCACAGTCGCAAAGGTTGCACTTCATATAGCGATTCAATGGTGACAATGGTGACTCAGGTGTGCAAATAATGACCAGCTGGTCCAAAGGGCGTTAGTTGCTGAAACACTTACTTTGCCTTGGTTATCTCTGACTGCTCTGCGAACTCCAGACACCGTATGGGCTTGTCCCGTTCTGCCAGCAGCTCACCTCATTTACTTTAATGAAGGACTGATTAGATAAACTAGGCGTTGGAAGGGGACTGGGAATACTGGCCGTCCTTCAGGTGAGCGCTGGGAATGGACTGTTGGAAATGGATGGATGGATAAATGGAAGCCACTGACAGTGTTACACTTACAGAGCCTAACAGTATTGCATATATGCTGCATTAGTTTAATATAAACATAACACTTATTATAACACATTATATTACATTCAGAGCAAGTATTTATATTTATCACAATTTGACATATTGTGAATCTGACTGTTGTTTTTTTACATTGGGTCACAATTTTGTGATAAATGGGCCAATGGAAATACAATAGGAGGTCTAACACTTAACATTATCGTTTATTAATCAAACCATCTTAATAAATACAAATCAATTAAACTATTAACTTATAAGCAAGCAGGCAAGCTGCTGATAGTTTTCCACTACAGTCCTTAAAGTTGCCTGCAAGTGAGCAAGTTGACCGATTTTAATCGGCGCTACTAAGCGTGGATATCGGCCGATGCCGATATATTAAAAAATGAAAAATATCCCCTCAATATATCGTCCGACCTCTAATATATATGTATTTCTATGAAAACACTCCTAAACAGTGTAATATTGTGTAACTAAATTGGCACAGATGTTGGTTATACGACTAATACGACTGAGGAAAAAACAGTTAGGGGCAGTGGTGGCTCAGCGGTTAGAGCACCGGAATATCGATAACAGGGTTGTGGGTTCGATTCCCGGGCTCGGCAAGCTGCCACTGTTGGGCCCTTGAGCAAGGCCCTTTACCCTCTCTGCTCCCCGGGCGCTGGAGTTGGCTGCCCACCGCTCTGGGTGTGTGTGTGTACTCACTGCCCCTAACACATGTGTGTGTGTGAGTGTGTGTTCACTACCAGATGGGTTAAATGCGGAGGACACATTTCGCTGTACAGTGACAAATACGTGCACCTTTACCCTTTAGTTCCTCCCAGTTTACTTTAGCAGATGTATCCTTGTTTGTGTAAACTGGCAATTTTTTGGTTGCTGCTTGTATGTTTGACCAAGTTACTTATTTATTCTCAGGTTCAGCTGCTCGATTTTATTTCGAATGACTGTTTACGCTAAATATTTTAAAATAAGATTGATTACTGTTTGTGTGTTTGACAAAGTGAAGCTACTTATTTTCATATATTATATGATTTTGTTTTGGCTGATATATATTATGTATTTTAATATACTTATTAATACGTTTGATTCCTTTTTTATTGCAAGTTTGAATGCTGTCACACAACTGTTTATTTTAGTGACAAATAAATAGCAATTTAGTACATTTATATCTATGTGTTAATTTGATATATTTTGTTTTAGAATATGTTTTAATTTAGCAATGGTATCGGATCGGTATCAGGTATCGACCGATATGCAAAGTGTATGTACCAATATCGATATCGATATTAAAAAAAGCCAGATCGGTGCATCCCTAGTACCGATCACCATAAGATGGTGGTGGGGGGGGATCTTTCCGAGTCTGTCTGAATGATGATTTTAGACACACTCACAGTGGAGCTCGAGCTAGTCCCGCTTCCCAACCCGCCTTAAGCGGAGCTGAAGTCAGTGCCAGTACTCACCATGCGTGTAGATGTTGCCCAGTTCATTGTGTAGATAAAAGAGGCTCCTGATGCAGTCCTGAACCGACGATATGGGTCTGTAGCCAGTCAGGACGTATTTGTTGAACTGCAGGTGTGGAGGAGAGTTTGCCCAGTCCAGTAACCTGGGGCCATTTAGACAGGCCATAGCAGCGAGGACGGATAGGACGAGAACAACAACACAACAGCAACACCACAGCTGCACATGTATGCACAGGCGGAGCACAGTTACTGCTCATAAAGAGGGAATTGAACACCATAGGCATTGGGATGTGAGCTTACGCCTGCATTATGCAGCTATGGCTGGCTGACCGGGGCAGGGGAAAGTCAGGGGGATAGACTTGCGTTCCTTTGCCTGAGCAGGAGGGATCCGTTGTTGTCTTCGCCTTTTGTGCACCGGGTTGCTCCTGGAACACGGTCCGAGTCGTCATCCGCAAGGATGGAGAAAGAAAAAGCACACAGCCTTCATAACGACACCCAGCAGTGGCCAATGCTCCAACATTTACTCGTGCCCAGTGCATTAACCTTTGAGCCTGGTCTGGTGTTGTCACCTCGGCAAGCAGTCTGAAGGCATCTTCCACGCCAGGTGTCGGTCTCCGGGGTTCTCGCTCAAGTTCCTCGGCAGAAACACTCCGACCTGCCTCTGTGGGTCTCCCAAAAAAGGAAGAACAATCAGTCGGTCAGCTCTGACCGCAAGGTGGTACGCTCCCCAGCTTCCACTCCTCTCTGAGCTTGTGGTGGGACTTCATCATCATGGTGACACCAAAGTCACCACCATTCATGACTTTACTGACTCCGCAAAGTCCAGCTCTGGTGGTGCAGAAGCGGATATAAGCGGTATGGTGTAATGACTAACCCCGGGCCAAGCATCCACGCTTATAACACCTTAATAAACATCTAATACCTAACATCTAACACCAGGCTTGAATGATCTCCCCATTGGAACAGCACAACCTGACCAGCCCTGGTTCCTCACAGCAGCCCCTTGAGCCTACTAGTCTACAGTGTGACTTATCAGCATGCTGGTGTGATGAATGCACTGGACCTGGACTTGCATTTGCATGTCCAGTAATGGGTCTTGAAGTTTGACAGGGATGCCAACTGGGGCTGTGGACCCAAACACGCGCTGTATTTCTGGGCAAATAGGTTGACTGAGCTAGCAGCTAGCTAGCTACCTCTTCCAGGGGGGGGTGAGGCAGTCTGCAAGGGAACAGAGCACAATATGGCCCAGCTACAAGCAAACCTCTTACCGAAAAGGACAGAGAGAAAGAAAAGTCTCCACGGAAGCCCATTCGGTCCTGTAGTTAGTTAGCTAGCTAGCTAGCTAGCTGACAGCCATGCCTCTCCCCGGCTCCACACAGCTAGGCTAGGCTAGCAGGTTAGCAGCACTAGGTAGCTGCTGTCACCTCGACAAAGGTGAGAAACAGCTGGCTTTCAAGCAGACATCGCAAGGACCCAAAAAAGCCCAAAACGTGGCCGTGGAAATGCCCGGTGCTTCAATAACAGTGGCCGTATCCCGGTTGCTAGGCGGATTGCTAACGGCCCATGGAGACCGCAGCTAGCTAGCTAACGAACCCGCCGTCGCTACCCGTTTAAATTCGTTGGTTTTTGCTCTCCGCTGGTTTTCGGGGCCGATAAACATCCAGTTCTGCGGTACGCTCCGGATATTCCCGAGAAATCTGGTCCTTCTGTCCCCAGAAAGCCCCGACCATCCTCTCCCTCCCGTTTCCACAGGCAGCGGCAGCAGCAGCGGCAGCAGCGGATTGGCTCGGCTCGCCTCACCCGCGTTTTGCTTCCCCACCCGTATTCCGACAAACCCCGCCTCCCTAGCGCTCGGATTGGCCAGCGCAGCCCTCCCTCCTGCGTTCGGATTGGCGGAGTGTTCATTCTCATTAGCTGTTGGCCCCAATACGGGCGCGGGGAGGGGGTTGTTGAATAATGACGCCTCGGCGTGCTGTGCTGGGCCTTGTGGATGTGCAGTGTAATGCAGATTGCAGGTATCAGGAGTTAGAGGTCCGAGGTCACTCAGGATGCATATCAGTTAGCTTTAACTGCAGAATCTTAGATTCTTAAGCACTGAATGGGATGGTTTTCACAGCCGTTTACACTTTTGAACTGAAAGGCTGCCGTCAAAACTCAGAGGTCAAGGTGGTAATCAAGTCAAGTCAAGTGGGTTTTATTGTCATTTCAACTACATACAGAGAACACAGTGAAACGAAACAGCGTTTCTCCAGAACCATGGTGCAACATAGATACAGTGCATACAAGACACAAGTGTAACACAACACAGTACAGACCAGAGAATAATAAATAATTGCCAGTAGTGTGCAAATTGCAATGTGTAATAAATAGAGTCCAGTGAGGTAGTAAAGTAAAGTTATTAGTGTAATGCTTTGTGCAAAAATGCTTCCCCTTTTTTCCTGGGGTAAATGGTTGGAGAGAGAGAGAGAGAGAGAGAGAGAGAGTGCATGTAACAGAAAAGACATCAGTTCAGAAGTTGAGTTGTGTTGAGGAGTCTGATGGCTTGGGGGAAGAAGCTGTTGCAGAGCCTGGTCGTGTTGGACCGGATGCTGCGGTACCTTCTTCCTGATGGCAGGAGGGAGAACAGTCTGTGTGAAGGGTGGGTGGAGTCATCCACAGTGCTGGTTGCTTTGCGGATGCAGCGGGCGGTGTAAATGTCCATGACGGAGGGGAGAGAGACTCCGATGATCTTCTCAGCTGTCCTCACAATGCGTTGGAGGGTCTTGCGGTTAGAGGCTGTGCAGGTCCCAAACCAGGCAGTGATGCAGCTGCTTAGGATGCTCTCTATGGTTCCCCTATAGAAGAGGGTGAGGATGGGTGGAGGGAGACAGGCCTTTCTCAGCTTCCGGAGGAAGTAGAGACGCTGCTGGGCTTTCTTGGCTGTAGAGCTGGTGTTCAGGGACCAGGTGAGGTTCTCCGCTAGGTGGACACCAAGGAACTTGGTGCTCTTAACGATCTCCACAGAGGAGCCGTTGATGTTAAGCGGAGAGTGGTCCAGTCTTGATTTCCTGAAGTCAACAACCATTTCCTTGGTCTTCTCTACATTCCAGTGAAGGTTGTTGACTGTACACCAGTCTGTCAGCTGCTGCACCTCCTCTCTGTATGCTGACTCGTCGGGGTGGAGTGTACAGTTCTCCAGCATCCCATCATCCATGTAGGATAGCCGACTGAGTTAAACACACCGCATGTAACATAATGAGCTGCCGCAGGTGCTTATAGAGCTGTTCCGGCTGTTATTCCTAATATCTGCTTATAACTGTTTACGAAGTCGTTAAGACGGAAACACGTTATTCGGAAAGTTTTACATTACATTTACATTTACGGCATTTAGCTGACGCTCTTATCCAGAGCGACTTACAAGGTAACTCGTATTACAGAGGAGGGTCAGTGTAGTGTTTGGAGTCTTGCCCAAGGACTCTTATTGGTGTAGCACAGCATAGTCACCCAGACTGGGAATCGAACCCCAGTACTCCATGTGGGAGACTCAGTGGCAACTAGTGGTGTTATCTGTTGTGCCACACCAACCAAGCCTAAGTGTGAAACTTTGGCTCATGCCGCGTTCCATTTGCCTCTGAAGTCGGAGCTGGGAATGATGTCCCAGTTGGCCGAGTCTCAGTTACACATTCCGATAAAAGTACAAATTGTACGAGCTAATCAAAATATGTCCCACTTTTTACATCTAAGGTTAGCACCGTCAGCTTGTCTCAGATTAGCGTTGTTAATAATACAAGTTGATAACGGCATTATTCAGTATCTTGTGCATCCAAACACAACAGAATCACGTTTACGATAGATGCCGGACGGTACGACACATCGTACGTCTGATTTATGCAGTATACTGTATAACACTAATGCTGTTACTACTGTTAAGGTGTGGTATAGTGTGTATAGTGTGTGTATATAGTGTGTGTAGTGTGAGTATAGTGTGTATAGTATATGTGTATAGTGTGTGTATAGTGCATGTATCGTGTATGTATAGTGTGTGTGTATAGTGTGTGTATAGTGCATGTAAAGTGTATGTATAGTATATGTATAATGTGTGTATAGTGTATGTATAGTGTGTATAGTGAATGTATAGTATGTATAGTGTGTGAACAGTGTATGTATAGTGTGTAAAGTGAATGTACTGTGTGTATTGCGTATGTTATAGTGTGTGTATAGTATGTATAGTGTATGTATAGTGTGTGTATATTATGTATAGTGTATGTATAGTGTGTGTATAGTATGTATAGTGTATGTATAGTGTGTGTATATTATGTATAGTGTATGTATAGTGTGTGTATTGTGTATGTATGGTGTGTGTATAGTGTGTGTATTGTGTATGTATGGTGTGTGTATAGTGTATGTATGGTGTATGTGTAGTGTGTGTATAGTGTGGGAATAGTGTGTGTATAGTGTGTGTATAGTGTGGGAATAGTGTGTGTATAGTGTGGGAATAGTGTGGGAATAGTGTGTGTATAGTGTGTGTATAGTGTGGGAATAGTGTGTGTATAGTGTGGGAATAGTGTGTGTATAGTGTGGGAACAGTGTGTGTATAGTGTGTGTATAGTGTGGGAATAGTGTGTGTATAGTGTATGTATGGTGTATGTATAGTGTGGGAAAAGTGTGTGTATAGTGTATGTATAGTGTGTGTATAGTGTGGGAACAGTGTGTGTATAGTGTGTGTATAGTGTGTGTATAGTGTGGGAATAGTGTGTGTATAGTGTATGTATGGTGTATGTATAGTGTGGGAAAAGTGTGTGTATAGTGTATGTATGGTGTGTGTGTATAGTATGTGTATAGTGCATGTATAGTGTGTGTATAGTGTAAATAGTATATATATATATATATATATATATATATATATATATATATATATATATATATATATGTATGTATATTTTGTATGTCTGTGTATTTACTACTGTTGGGGACGATGCACCTGATTGGATTTGATTAGCTTTGATGTATTCATTGTTAGCGACTGTACGCAGTGTACAGTGTGTTATTAATGCTGCGCAATAACAAGATTAAAAAGATGTGCTGAACCGTGGTGAAAGCAGGTCTGTAAACAAGGCCAACACAAAATGCACGTACATGTAACCTTACAGTCTTTCTCAGTCTGTCTCAGCCACAAAGAGCTCAGCAGATATACAGTCTAATCTCCCTCAAACCCCACTCACACCACAGTAATCTAGAGCATCTCACTGATGTATTTAATTATATCAGTTTTCTCACACAGTCAACACATCTGTCAACTCATCAACAGCATATAGGAGGTCTGACCTCACCCCCCCCTTCAAACCTGCTTCTTATATAAAGCCTGTCTAGAACTTGCCTCACAATTTGGTTTCCTGAAGAAGACCCAGAACGTCAGACACAGAGCTTCTGTGATACTGCGAAAACACACTCAGCTGCAAGGTAAGTGTTACGAGGCTAAAAGGGTGCCCAGACTTCTAAACGCTTTATTGTTATTATTCTGTTGTTGAAGCTCATTAAATATCAAGAACAATCTCACTTCTTCTCACCTCAAAAATCAACAAAAAAGAGTTTTGGAAATGGGTAAGAGCACAGAGGGATGCATAAAATATTTAAATATTATTAAATATTATTTTACTTTAAAAATGTTATTTTCTCTTAGATATTATTCTTAGTTATTAAATATTATCACATATTTTATTAAATATATTTTCTCTTAATTTTAGTTTAGTTTTTAAATATTATGAAATATTATTTGATGTTAAAATATTATTTTCTCTTATTATTTAGTATTAATATTCTTAGTTAATAAATATTATTGCATATTTTTTAAATATTATTTTCACTTAAATATTTGTTTTACTTTTAATATTTTAATATTATAATTTTTTTAATGTTATTTTCTCTTAAATATTATTCTTAGTTATTAAATATTATGCTATTGTTACTTTTAAAATATTATTAAATGTTATTTTCTCTTGTATATATATATATATAGGTTTTTTTATGTAAAACATTTGCACAGTCCTGGATACAAACAGCGGCACAGTGGTGGTGGCTGTGCTGAATTGCCCCTAATTGTGAGTGAATGAGAAAAAAACCATACATACCCTGTGCAGGGGTTATTCCTGTCATGTGCCCAACAATTCTTGGTAGGCTCCAGACCCCCCACCAGACCCTGACTAGGAGAAAGCAGATAAGAAGATGGACGGAAGCACCTGATTTTATGGTCAAAATGAATGACAGTAAATACAGTTGCTGAGAAAAACTGAGGCAAAGGCCAGAATCATGAGATATACGCAGGATGGGGTAAGAGCAAGAGAGATGCATAAAATATTTAAATATTATTAAATATTTTCTTTAAAAAATGTTATTTTCTTAAATATTATTCTTAGTTGTTAAATATTATTACATATTTTATTAAATATATTTTCTCTTAATTTTAGTTTACTTTTTAAATATTATGAAATATTATTAAAATGAGCAAGCATAAACAGTCAATGGCCAGACTTAGAAGTGATTAAAATCTTGATTAAACAAACCTTTATTTTGATCGAATAAATTATAACCACAGGAAAAGTCATCAATTTATCATGATCAGCTTTTTATTGTATTTTACACATTAATAGAAACAGAGGTGGGGAGGAAGGATGGTTACATACATTATCAGGAACACGCCCTATAATCAAAACACATCACATCAAAAATGATACAAAATAAACAACCAAAGAATAAACAATATTGTTAATAATACAATTAATTAACTAATAATAAAATAATATTTAGGGGGGCAGTGGAGGCTCAGCGGTTAGAGCTCCGGGCTGTTGATAACAGGGTTGTGGGTTCGATTCCTGGGCTCGGCAAGCTGCCACTGTTGGGCCCTTGAGCAAGACCCTTCACTCTCTCTACTCCCCGGGCGCTGGAGTTGGCTGCCCACCGCTCTGGGTGTACGTGTACTCACTGCCCCTAGTTCACTAGTGTGTGTGTGTATGTGTGTGTGTGTGTGTGTGTGTGTGTGTGTGTGTGTGCTTACTACCACAGATGAGTTAAATGCGGAGGACACATTTCGCTATACATAGTACAGTGACAAATACGTGCATCTTTACATCATCAAATTGAGCAAAACACTGAAGATCTTTGATACATTCAACGAAATTCAGCCAGTTGCTGGTTGCTAAAGGTTTTGCTTTGTTAAGTTTAGCTCTTAGACATTCCTGTATCCTTAAACCCATCCAAAAATTCCCTCCCATAAAACTGAATGGAATTCCAAAGCATCCAGACATCCTTCACTTACCTGATTTGAATCTGACCAACAGATTTCCCCCTGAAATTGGGCCAACAAGATTCTCACTTGCTGTACTAAGGCACATGGACGGACGCCACAGGGCTTCTCAGCCTTGCACACCAGGGGCTTTGAGCAGTGCAGCTCCTGAAAGCTTCCCATTGGCTCCTGGCATCATCTATTTGCATATTGGACATGTCTCCTCACCTATTCACTCAGACTCAGCGTGTAGTCGCTCCCCGCTGGCTACACCCACATAAATATGCTCTCTCTCTGGCCTCACTGCTGGAGGCTGTAGGAGCAAGTTATCATTTTCTGAATCGCCGAGTACTGCAGCTTTCCCTCCTGCATTATCGCTATTCATACTGATCATACTGTCCATTTCTTTGTCAGGAAGTTAATACTAAAACTGCAACTTTAACACAAAACAATCATTTGCTGAACATGAATTGTGGAGTTGTCTTAAATTGATGTGTAATAATAAATAAGAATGATGACCGGTGCAATTTTCTGCCTGCAGTGCAGTTGAAAAGTACAAGGAAAGGTCCTTATTTGACAAAATTAGTAAAACCCAAAACAAAACAATACTATTATCAGGGCGTGAACCAACAGAGCCTTCATTTTTTCCAATCACAGAAATAACCAGCCATGCTGCAGGCGCTTCTCCTCTGGGTCTTGCTTGCTGCAGCCCTCCCACCTCCGACGAGCCCGGCATGCTTCCAGGGTAACCCAGCTCAGTGTCGCGATGCGGAGTTCGCTCCTGGATCTGACCTGGCAGGGGAAGGCTTCGACATCACCAAGATGCAGCGAAAGGGGGCCTTCGTCATTGATATGAGCACCTCGATGACTAAGAACCAGACCTGCACCCTCTGCAAGAACCCTTACATTGAGGGGAAGAGTCAGAAGCTGCCACTCTCAGTGGTGGACTGGAGACCCAGTCAGAAGTGCAGCATGAAGTTGTCCAGTTCAGTTTACCAGTCCAGTGAATCTCTGATCAGCTCCAGCACCTCTTCTGTTGACAACAACTGGAAGGTGGGTTTGGAAATCGATGCTATTAAAGGCCAGGGCTCACTGATGCTGGCCGGCTCTAACTCCAAGCTGGCTGAGTACTCGATGGAGAAGACCAAAAAGGACAAATTCAGCTTCACCAGTCATTCAGTGTCGTGTGGATACTACAGGTAGGCCCTAAAAACATGCTCCTTTCCCTACAACTACAGTAACTGGACACTGTCTGTGTCTGAACCACCGATTTGTGCATTTCTTCAGTGTTTTAAAGCCAACTTCTCCAAAATCCATCCAGTTACAGGATCTCGAGCCATCCCACCTTGCACCCTGAGCTAAAATATGAACTTGGAAGGCTTCCAGAGAAATACAACAACAAAACCAAATACAGCTTTTACAAACTCATCGACAAGTTTGGTACTCATTACATCACTAAGGTAACTCTTTCTTTTAATTGACACTAATTGAACTAATAAACAGCAGGTATCTGTAGAGCTCCTGTAGAGTCAGTGTTGCTGTTAAACACTGTGACCTTCAGGTGACCTTGGGTGGAGCGGTCCATGCAGTGACCAGCATCCAGCAGTGTCAGGCAGCCCTGCAGGGTCTGAGCGTGGACGAGGTGAAGACATGTCTGGACGTGGAGGCGTCCGCCAGCATGGGGAAGATAGCCAAGATCAGCTTATCAACGGAGTATCATCACTGTCAGAAAGCCGAGGACAAAACTCTGAGGAAGAAGAGCTTCTCCAGCAGCTTCAGTGACAGGTTTGTCCATATTTTATTAGACGGATGTTCTAGATCAGTGCAACTGCGATGCTAACACCATGGTAGCAATGCTAACTTAAGATGACATGAAAATGGCTTGTGACTAGCTCCGCAGTAGTGATGCTGGCCAAGGCCGGCAGCCGGTGTGATAGCGATGCTAACACAGGGATAGCGCTGCTGGGCAAGGGCAGATGGCTGGCACATAAGCAGGGCTAACACGGCGAGATTGTAGCTAATGCTGCAGTAGCAATGATAATTCTGCGCTAGCAGTGCTGGCTGTTTCTAACACCGCAGTAACAATGCTAAAATGCTAAAGTGCTGGGCAGATGCCTAGAAGAGCTTATGGCTGCTGCATGCTGCCTAAATTATACACTAGTATTGCTCAAAATGTTGGCAAGAATGTGTGATCTGTAACCTTATGCCTTGTTGAGGTCAGCTCATTTTCTGCCCCTTGACCAGGGGAGCCCAAAACCTTTGCCTGCCACCTACTTCAAAAGTCTACCTCTTTCCAAATGTCATATTTGGTATTTTATTTGCAATAAAGTCCCAAAATGCAAGTATGTTTATACACATGTGGACATAATTGTTGGTACCCCTCGGTTAATGAAAGAAAAACCCACAATGGTCACAGAAATAACTTTAATCTGACAAAAGTAATATTAAATAAAAATGCTATGAAAATTAACCAATAAAAGGCAGACATTGGAACCCACAGAACCCACAACCCTGTTATCGATAGCCCGGTGCTCTAACCGCTGAGCCACCACTGCCCCTAAAAGCTCTACTGGCAGTGGTGGGATCTAGAATCCCTTGTTAGTCTTAAGATTTCATTGTACCCTGCACAGATTCAAGACACCCTGTGCCAGATGCAGCAAAGCAGCCCCAGAACATAACAGAGCCTCTTCCATGTTTCACAGTGGGGACAGTGTTCTTTTCTTGATATGCTTCATTTTTCTGTCTGTGAACATAGAGCTGATGTGCCTTGGCAAAAAGTTCAAACATGTAGTTTGGCAAATTCCAGTCTGTTTTTTTATGATTTGTTTTTAACAATGGTGTCCTCCTTGGTCGTCTCCCATGAAGAAAACTTTGGCTCAAACAACGACAGATGGTGCGATCTGACACTGATGTTCCTTGAGCTTGAAGTTCACCTTTATACGTTTTTCTAGTGGACCCTTTAGTGGTCCCTTTGGTCACATTATTTTCAAGTGTACCATCATTTCTGTCCAGGCCTGTTTAATGATTTTACCTTTTAAAATAATTATGTTGAAGTATTGTTCAAAATCAATATTGAATTTTCATTGGTTAATTTTCATAACATTTTTATTTATTATTACTTTTGTCAGATTCAAGTTAATTCTGTGACCATTGTGGGTTTTTCTTTCATTAAACGAGGGGTACCAACAATTTTGTCTACGTGTGTATGTGCTTACATACACGTCCATAACTTCCTATCCTATTATATGATCTGTCTCACCCTGAAAGGCTCACAGATGTCGTTGGTGGACACACTGAGAGCACTGAGCTTTTGTTCTCTGCGGATAAAGACCCTGCTGCATATAAGGAGTGGCTCTCCTCCCTGCCCCAACACCCTGAAATCCTTACCTACTCCCTCGACTCCCTCCACGAGCTGCTGCCCGAGAAGAAGCCCACCCGAGAGCAGTTACGCAAAGCCATTAAAGATTACATCCTGCAGAGAGGCCTGCTGAAGAACTGCTCCAAGCCTTGCAAAGCCGGCATCAAGACCGACCCCAAGGAGCCATGCATCTGCAGTTGCCACAACAACCAAGGGGTCAACCATGACTGCTGCCCCACTCGCCGTGGCCTGGCCCAGATCACCGTAACTGCAGTCAGAGCCACTGACCTGAAGGGAGACTACTTCAAGCAGACGGACGGATATGTCAAGATCTATCGCAATAGCGAGAACTTGGTTGGAGAAACTCCTGTGATCTGGAACCAGAACTCACCGACCTGGAACTGGACGTTCAATCTGGACATCAACGACCTGTCTGAGTTCAGCAGCGTGAAGCTTGAGGTGTGGGACCGGGACAACGACCTAGATGATGACCTCCTAGGGGCTTGCCAAGTCCAGCTGAAAGCCGGGGTACAGGACGATCTCTGTCCCCTGAACCATGGAGTTCTGTACTACAAAATCCAGGTGACCTGCATCCCAAGTTTAACCGGCTCCACATGTTCCGAGTACGTGCCCTCTCCCATTTCTCCTCAGCTGGAGAAGCTGTATGTTTCTCGCCATGCCAGACGCATTCCAGCAGACATGCTGCTGAAGATGGGGGTGCTTTTAGACGAGCGCATTTCCTACTACAACCAGAGTCACCGGTTTCAAACAGCTCTCAAAACTAAAGGCCTGATCCTGTGAAGCAGTTCGGTGATTTTTATGCATCTTTTGAAAATACCAGCTAAAGTCTAAAATTGCTTGGAATAACATTAACTTACATTAAATATCACAATATTGCATATTGTCACTGTTACAACAAAAACTCCAAAATTAAGATTTTACAGGAGAAGAAAAAATCCTTTAACTGGAAGTCAATAGAAAAATATATTTTTCCACATCATATTGGACCATTTCTATTGATCTGTTCATCAAGAAACTTGGAAACAATGTGAAGATCAACAGCCAGATTTACAATACATCAAAAAGTGAAAAACAGCAAAAATTAAGATGCAAGGTTTTTTGCGTGGCATTGACAATATCTATGTCTCTTATTCTCTCTCATATTTACTGTTCATAGACTCTGTCTTTTGCTTCATGCAGCTAAAAGGGTGAAGACCACAGATGATTCACTGACCACAGTTTCTGTTCCAGTCAGTCAGGTTTATATCTGCTCACAAAGTAAGGGCTTTAAGCTATGATGCACTATACCATACACCATCTAGACAAAAGTATTGGGACACCTGCTTCTTCACTGTTTCATCTGATATCAAGGCTATTAAAAAGAGTGTATCCTGCTTTTGTTGGAGAAACTGTCTCTACTGTCCAGAGAAGAAGCCTATCTACAATATTTTAGAGTAGAACATTGCTGTGAGGATTAGACTGGTTAGTTCAAGATGTTGGATGATGATCCCCACCCCACATCATCACCATCCATCTTTCCAGAGAGCACAGTTCCTCCACTACTCCACAGCTCAATGCTGCTGGGGGGCTTTACACCCCTCTAGCCCACGCCTGGCATTAGGTGGCATGGTGCCAATAGGTTCAGGTTGATCTGCTCCAGAGAGTCCTATTCTATTGGCAGTACTTCTCTGCAGGGACTAGACGAGCTGTGTGTATGTGTGTTCGTGATGTATTTGCACATCTGTGTGCATTCATTAGAAGGGGTGTCCACACACTTTCAGACATATATTGTGTGTCAATTAGGGAACATTTGCATTAATTGTGAAAGCAACTCCACTTTTAATTCAATAAAGCTCATTTTACTGCTCAGACTGGCTGGTCTTCTGTTTGTCCTGTCTGGGGATCTAATAAAAAAGACTTTTTTCGCAGCTTCTAATGATCCACCTAGATGGCGGACACCCAAATACTGTTATACATGTTGGGAGGATTTAAATAAATATATCAAGTTCAGCGAACACAAACCACAAAAAAGAAAAAATACTTTTTTCCCCCCACTACAGGTCCGACCATACAGCCCATGTGACTTGCAGAAAATGAGCACAGCTACATGAGTGGTTTTAATGCGGTCGGTGGCCACAAAATGAATGCGTGCTGAGCACATACTCAAGCCATGTGTCTTTTTATCCACACGTCTGTTAATCAAACCCACCCACCAGCATAGTCACCATTGCGTTCACACACCACCGCCAGCTCAGAGAGGTACGCTAACACCTCCCAGCCTCCTGTTGCTGCTGATTTTGCAATAAAAAAAGACCCTTCATAAATATGCTGTGATGCTGGTCGACTTAAGAACACACAAAGGAAGTAGGTTCCCCTATAAACAGCTCCGAAACTCTGAAGATAGCTTGTGGTATCTAGTACCAAGCAGATGTTAGCAGCAGGTCCTCTTAAGTACTGTATGTTGTGAAGTGGGGCCTCCATGAGCATCAATGAGGCCTTGTGTGCCCTTTGTCACTGGATGTCCTTCCTCAGAGCACTTTTGGTAGGTACAGACCACTGCATACCAGGAATACCCACCAAGACCAACTTGAGTTCTTGTCAAAGTGACTCAGATTCTTACGCTTGCTTATTTTTCCAGCTTCAACTAACTCTTCACTTGCTGACTAATATGAAGATCCCACTACTAGACAGGTGCCATCAACGTCCATCATCAGTCAGCATCAATGTTATTCACTTCAGCTGCGAGTGTTTTTAATGTTATGGCTGATCTCAGTGTCTTAATGTTGATCTTAGCTTTTTTAGTACATTCATTCCAGATAAAGAGTAAAATGCTATAAGAGATCAGGGGTCACTCATGCTGGCCAGCACTTAATATAAACAGTAATGTCTTCTACCAATCAATGCCCCTACCAATCAACCAGCCCTGTGTCCTGATCCTCATACCCTTAACAATCAACCAGCCCTGTGTCCTGATCCTCATACCCTTAACAATCAACCAGCCCTGTGTCCTTCTCCTCGTACCCCTACCAATCAACCAGCCCTGTGTCCTCATCCTCACACCCCTACCAATCAACCAGCCCTGTGTCCACCTCCTTGTACCCCTACCAATCAACCAGCCCTGTGTCCTCATCCTCACACCCCTACCAATCAACCAGCCCTGTGTCCTCATCCTCATACTCTACCAATCAGCCATGTCTATCTATCTATCTATCTATCTATCTATCTATCTATCTGATTAATTTTTGTCCTGCTAAAGGAGTGGTGGCCTGGACAGAAATGATGGTACCCTTAACTTAATATTTTGTTGCACAACCCTTTGAAGCAATCACTGCAATCAAATGATTCCTGTAACTGTCAATGAGACTTCTGCACCTCTCAGCAGGTATTTTGGCCCACTCCTCATGAGCAAACTGCTCCAGTTGTCTCAGGTTTGAAGGGAGCCTTTTCCAGACAACATGTTTCAGCTCCTTTCAAAGATGCTTAATAGGATTTAGGTCAGGGCTCATAGAAGGCCACTTCTGAATAGTCCAGTGTTTTACTCTTAGCCATTCTTGGGTGTTTTTAGCTGTGTTTAGGTCATTATCCTGTTGCAAGACCTATGACCTGCGACTGAGACCAAGCTTTCTGACACTGGGCAGCACATTTCTCTCTAGAATCCCTTGATAGCCTTGAGATTTCATTGTACCCTGCACAGATTCAAGACACCCTGTGCCAGATGCAGCAAAACAGCCCCAGAACATCACAGAGCCTCCTCCATGTTTCACAGTAGGGACAGTGTTCTTTTCTTGATATGCTTCATTTTTCCATCTGTGAACATAGAGGTGATGTTCCAATTTTGTCTCATCTGTCCATAGGACATTTTCCCAGAAGCTCTGGGGTTTGTCAACATGTAGTTTGGCAAATTCCTGTCTGTCTTTTTTATGATTGGTTTTCAACAATGGTGTCCTTCTTGGTCATCTCCCATGAAGTCCATTTTGGCTCAAACAACGACGGATAGTGTGATCTGACACTGATGTTATTTGAGCTTGAAGTTCACCTTTAATCTCTTTAGAGGTTTTTCTGGGCTCTTTTGTTACCATTCGTATTATCCGTCTCTTTTATTTGTCATCACTTTTCCTCCTGCGGCCACGTCCAGGGAGGTTGGTTACAGTCCCATGGATCTAAAATTTCTGAATAATATGTGCAACTGTAGTCACAGGAACATCAAGCTGCTTGGAGATGGTCTTATAACCTTTACCTTTAACATGCTTGTCTATAATTTTCTTTCTAATCTCCTGAGACAACTCTTTCCTTCGCTTCCTCTGGTCCATGTTGAGTGTGGTACACACCATGTCACCAAACAGCACAGTGAACACCTGTAGCCCAATATATAGGTCCTCTGACTGATTACAAGATTGTAGACACCTGTGATGCTAATTAGTGGACACACCTTGATTTAACATGTCCCTTAGGTCACATTATTTTCAGGGGTACCATCATTTCTGTCCAGGCCTGTTTAACGAGTTTAGTTTTTAAAATAATTCTGTCTTTCATTAACCAAGGGGTACCAACAATTTTGTCCACGTGTGTAAAGACTCAAACTGAAGAAACTCTGCAGAAACCTCTACATAATGGTGAGGAAGCAAAAGCTGCCACTTTCAGTGATAGACTAGAGACCCATATAGAAATTAAGCATGTCAGTCTAGTTCAGTTTACCAGTCCTGCTCAGCTCCAGCACTCCCTCTATGAATAACAACTGGAAGGCAAAGTTGAGGATCAATGCTATTTGAGGTCAGGAGTCACTCACGCTGGCTGGCACTAAATATAAACTGGCATTCAACTGGGATAGTAATATCTACAGCCTGTGTGTGAGAGACTTCAGCTGTACAGGACCACAGCACTGCAGGCTGTAGAGTGTGAGAACTGCCTTCTTTGTCTGTGTACTTGACCACCCCTCTCATATACAGTATAATCTGCAAGTGATTACCTTAACCTATAGAGCTATTTCACTGGTCAGTGCTAATCTGAGGAGCAGTGGTATTAGACCATGAACTCTTGGTAATGAATCAGAATATTTGTTGTCGTTTTTTAATAAGTGCACCATAAAAGGATAGGATCTACTCAACTGGACTGTGTTGTGGAAGCTGGCCTGAGAACAAGCTGATGCACAAGAAGGCTTATATTGATGATGGTCAAAGCAGCAGTATTTCATCTCCAGTCTCTACCACACAGGATTTAGAAAAAAAACACATCTAACCTGTGTTCCTTGCTCTACACACTCCGCAGTGGCCTCAGACAACAACCTCACACCCTCAATCACACGTTTTTTTCCATACCCAATAATTCAAAAACAACCTGCTACCAACATACACCCCTCTATATAAAGGCTAGAACCTCTCTGGACATTCAGTTATCTGAGGAAGAATCTGAAGTCTTTATCATACAGGGAACACAGAGGCCACACATAACAGGGTGAGTGCTAATTCCAAAAATTACTGTTTATAAATGCATTTGTATGCAGACGTGCAAAAGTTTGGTAAAGGTTCCTAGGGTAAATAATTGAGCAAATCTTACAACCTGATATATCAAAATATTATGCATATTTTATAAACATTTTCTTTTACAATATATAGCTTAACATATTTAATGTGGCATTACTTTTTGATGCATTTCCACATTTAATGTTTAGAATTTTTTATATATAGACCCTCCCTACTTGATGCCGATGGTCAAAAGCCGTTCTGTACCAAGAGCCCTTCCAGCCTCAGATACGGCTCGGCTCGACCCGCCATCCTTTAAGATCCACAGAAGACGAGCATCCAGACTTTTTTCTGTCCTGCACCGAAGTGGTGGAATGAACTGCCCCTGGGTGTCCGAACAGCAGAGTCCAGCGCTTGCTGTCTTCAAACCCATACTGAAGATCCTCCTCTTCTGAGAGGACTTAGGCGAAGTGTAGTGCGGAGTTTAGTGATCTCCATACTGACTGTATTTAGTAGTATCTAATCTAACGTATTTTTAGATCCTAGTCTATGCAAACTAGTTATGAGGTATTTTTTGAGTAAACAGTGAAGCACTTTTGTAAGTCGCTCAGGAGAAAAGCGTCTGCTAAACGCCTTCTTTGTAAATGTAAATGTAATGTAAACCAATATTTTCATATATTACTTAAGCAGCAAACTGAATATCTAACTCTATTATGGATATAGAACACACTACATGTTTTGGTCTAAATACCATTTTTAAAATAACAATTATTAATAATAATAATAATAATAATAATAATAATAATAAACAATAATAATCGTAGTCTTTTAGGCCGTTATGACTTGGGTTCTCAAACTAACTAACTGGGGTTAAGCTGAATCTCTCAAGAAGCTCATTATTCATTACAGAGCTGCTCCGAACTCTGAAGTTCTCTAACTGTGTCTATGTTTCACCACTTTTTCCATCTGCTAACCGTGTTATTATGAAGTATTATTTTTTTATATATTTATGAATACTTCTGTTCAATCAGCTACTGTTCAGTAAATGATACGATAACTACTCTGAAACCGATATTACAGAGACATCAGAGTGAGATTGTGAATTCACAAATGGGCACATCATTTTAGGCTCTTGGGAGTTTAAGGGCCTCACCGTACAAACCTCTATTCTACGACAGGCACAGCCATGCTGCAGGCGCTCCTTCTCTGGGTCTTGCTTGCTGCATCCCTCCCACCTCCTACCAGCCAGGTGTGCTTCCAGGCTAACCCAGCTCAGTGTCGCGATGCGGAGTTCGCTCCTGGATCTGACCTGGCAGGGGAAGGCTTCGACATCACCAAGATGCAGAGAAAGGGGGCCTTCGTCATTGATATGAGCACCTCGATGACCAAGAACCAGACCTGCACCCTCTGCCAGAACCCTTACATTGAGGGGAAGAGTCAGAAGCTGCCACTCTCAGTGGTGGACTGGAGACCCAGTCAGAAGTGTAGTATGAAGTTGTCCAGTTTAGTTTACCAGTCCAGTGAATCTCTGATCAGCTCCAGCACCTCCTCTGTTGACAACAACTGGAAGGTGGGTTTGGAAATCGATGCTATTAAAGGCCAGGGCTCACTGATGCTGGCCGGCTCTAACTCCAAGCTGGCTGAGTACTCGATGGAGAAAACCAAAAAGGACAAATTCAGCTTCACCAGTCATTCAGTGTCGTGTGGATACTACAGGTAAGCCCTAAAAGACATGCTCCTGTCCCCATAAACACACTCACATAGCCACGTTTTCACATGCTGGCCTCCAGTCCTTCACAAATGGTCGTTTTCTAAAACAGACAGATGTGCTACTGTTCATAACTGTGCACATCTGTACACAATTAACCTTTCTAAAATGCATCCAGTTACAGGATCTCAAGCAATCCCACCCTGCATCCTGAGCTGCAGAATGAACTCGAAAGGCTTCCACAGAAATACAACGATGAAACCAAATACAGCTTTTACAAACTCATCGACAAGTTTGGTACTCATTACGTCACTAAGGTAACTAAGGAAATCCTCAAATGACATTGAGAAATAAATAAACGAGACATGGGTCTAGAGTGAAAGTGTCAGTATTGCTGTTGAACCCTGTGTTCAGGTGACCTTGGGTGGAGCGGTCCATGCAGTGACCAGCATCCAGCAGTGTCAGGCAGCCCTGCAGGGTCTGAGCGTGGACGAGGTGAAGACATGTCTGGACGTGGAGGCGTCCGCCAGCATAGGGAAGATAGCCAAGGTCAGCTTATCAACTGAGTATCATCACTGTCAGAAAGTCGAGGACAAAACTCTAAGGAAGAAGAGCTTCTCCAGCAGCTTCAGTGACAGGTTTGTCCATATTTTGTTAGACGGATGTTCCAGCACTTCCAACACCCTACCTTCCTATCCCATAATATTATCTGTCTCACCATGAAAGGCTCACAGATGTCGTTGGTGGACACACTCAGAATGCTGAGCTTTTGTTCTCTGCGGATAAAGACCCTGCTGCCTATAAGGAGTGGCTCTCCTCCCTGCCCCAACACCCTGAAATCCTTACCTACTCCCTCGACTCCCTCCACGACCTGCTGCCCAAGAAGAAGCCCACCCGAGAGCAGTTACGCATAGCCATTAAAGATTACATCCTGCAGAGAGGCCTGCTGAAGAACTGCTCCAAGCCTTGCAAATCCGGCATCAAGACTGACCCCAAGGAGCCATGCATCTGCAGCTGCCACAACAACCAAGGGGTCAACCATGACTGCTGCCCCACTCGCCGTGGCTTGGCCCAGATCACCGTAACTGCAGTCAGAGCCACTGACCTGTGGGGAGACTACTTCAAGCAGACGGACGGATATGTCAAGATCTATCGCAATGGCAAGATCTTGGTTGGAGAAACTCCTGTGATCTGGAACCAGAACTCACCGACCTGGAACTTTTTGTTCAATCTGGACATCAACGACCTGTCTGAGTTCAGCAGCGTGAAGCTTGAGGTGTGGGACCGGGACAACAAATGGGATGATGACCTCCTAGGGGCTTGCCAAGTCCAGCTGAAAGCCGGGGTACAGGACGATCTCTGTCACCTGAACCATGGAATTCTGTACTACAAAATCCAGGTGACCTGCATCCCAAGTTTAACCGGCTCCTCATGTTCCGAGTACGTGCCCTCTCCCATTTCTCCTCAGCTGGAGAAGCTGTATGTTTCTCGCCATGCCAGACGCATTCCAGCAGACATGCTGCTGAAGATGGGGGTGCTTTTAGACGAGCGCATTTCCTACTACAACCAGAGTCACCGGTTTCAAACAGCTCTCAAAACTAAAGGCCTGATCCTGTGAAGAAGTTCAGTGCTTTGCAACGCTTCTGCCGAATCCAAACATTTTTAATACATCATAATTTTTTTCTTTACATTGTGTGAACACTGGTGATGGTAAATGGATCAACTATAAAATAGCTTGGAAAAAATGACTTACATGAAAGATTAAGAGTTTCAGAGTTTCAAAGATGCAAGGTTTTGTTCCAATTGCAGCAATACAGTTAAATCTCTCAACCGTCAACGACTTTCTAACTTTCAATGGAAGTCAATGTAAACAGATTTTCGAGCATTTTGGAGATTTTTCTATCGATTCACATTATGTCAAAAAGGGAAAAAAGGCAAAAATTGAGATACAAGCTTTTTGCTCAACACCAATGATATTCATGTTTTTTATTATTTCTCCAATTTACAACCAGCCCTGTGTCCTTATCCTCATACCCCTACCAATCAACCAGCCCTATGTCCTCATCTTCACACCCCTACCAATCAACCAGCCCTGTGTCCTCATCCTCACACCCCTACCAATCAACAAGCCCTGTCCTCATCCTCATACTCCTACCAATCAACCAGCCCTGTGTCCTCATGCCCCTACCAATCGACTAGCCCTGTGTCCTCATCTTCATAGCCCTACCAATCAACCAGCCCTGTCCTCATCCTCACACCCCTACCAATCAACCAGCCCTGTCCTCATGCCCCTACCAATCGACTAGCCCTGTGTCCTCATCCTCATACTCCTACCAATCAACCAGCCCTGTGTCCTCATGCCTCTACCAATCGACTAGCCCTGTGTCCTCATCTTCATACCCCTACCAATCAACCAGCCCTGTGTCCTCCATCTCATACCCCTACCAATCAACCAGCCCTGTCCTCATCCTCACACCCCTACCAATCAACCAGCCCTGTGTCCTCCATCTCATACCCCTAACAATCAACCGGCCCTGTGTCCTCCATCTCATACCCCTAACAATCAACCGGCCCTGTGTCCTCCATCTCATACCCCTACCAATCAACCGGCCCTGTGTCCTCCATCTCATACCCCTACCAATCAACCGGCCCTGTGTCCTCCATCTCATACCCCTACCAATCAACCGGCCCTGTGTCCTCCATCTCATACCCCTACCAATCAACCAGCCCTGTCCTCATCCTCACACCCCTACCAATCAACCAGCCCTGTGTCCTCCATCTCATACCCCTAACAATCAACCGGCCCTGTGTCCTCCATCTCATACCCCTAACAATCAACCGGCCCTGTGTCCTCCATCTCATACCCCTACCAATCAACCGGCCCTGTGTCCTCCATCTCATACCCCTACCAATCAACCAGCCCTGTGTCCTCATCCTCACACCCTTTCCAATCAACCAGCCCTGTGTCCTCATCCTCACACCCCTACCAATTTAGAGCATTTTGAAGATTTTTCTATTGATTCACATTATGTCAAAGGAAAAATGGCAAAATTTGAGATACAAGCTTTTTGCTCAACGCCAATGATATTCATGTTTTTCAATATTGCTCCAATTTTACTGCTTTTTGTAGCTTGAAGCTTCAGCAATCCTAGCTTTAATTCAATAAAGCTCATTTTCTGCATTTCATTACTCAGATTCACTGGTCTTCTATTTGTCCTGTCCTAAGATCTTTAAAACAAATTTTAATGATCATCAAGATGGTGTCATGAGCCACTGGGTCAGACAATGAGGGAGAACATTTGCAGGGGATGGACCAAGGCGAGAGAGTTTATTAACTCAAACAGGGAAGAAAACAAGGAAAAAGCAGCAACAGACTAACAGGGTTAACGATAAACAAAAGCCAAACATGACAACTAAACTGGGCAAACAAAAGAGCACACCTGTGGCTGGTGAGGGACGAGGGCTAGGCTAGTATGCCAGGGCTGAGCCAAAACGATAGAGAAAACCTAAACCTACAGGCAGTGCATGGGGAAAACCGTGAAACAGAAAGACAGCGCGGGTCAGGCTCTTCTGAGACTTACTGGACCTCCGGAGCTGAGGGATCCGCTGCCGAACCCAAACAACAGAACCGATACAATGACAGGGCTAGCTTACCAGAACACAGGCGATAACTAGAGCACGCACCAGAGCTGACTTCCTTGACGAGAGCTTTACAACCGAAGCGAGGAGAGTTCAGCGCACTCCCCATGAACAAGCCCCTAATACTCCTTAAGGTGCTCTATGACCGAAGGTAAGCAGGCAGTAGCGGTTCGGCAGCCACACTTGAGTCCCTAGACCAGGGAGGTTTAGCTGACATTAGCAGAGGCCGTTGGAGAGCCCAACAGATAATGCCAGCACTACGAGACACCAGATCCAACCCAGTGTTGACCTGAGATAACCAGAGCTACTAAGTCAATTCTCTGCCCTGGCTGCTTGCGCTAGCCCTCCTTAAATGCACCAGCCCACAGGTGTAACACATCAACAGAACGTGAAGTCAAACACAGGAAAGGAAGAACAAAACATGACTGTCAACATAAAAGTCCTTTTCAACATTGGAGCCCATGACATGACCGTGATAGGGAGTTCTTGATCGCCTGTGAGCCGCGGCCCGAGACCGCCCCTGAGGCATGACAGATGGAAAAATAATGCAGATTTGGAGAATTTAAAAAGGTACATTGAGTTCAGTAATCAGGGAACCACACAAAAATATGTCATGTGTCTTTGGGTTAGGTACTAACTACTGCATACCAGAAACAGCCCTCGAAACCTGCCTAATGTTTTGCAAATGTTCTACCGCAGTCATCTAGAACAACACAACACAGTTTGGTTCTTCTCAAATTGTCTCAAATTCTCACGCTTGCCCATTTTCCTTCATCCAACACATCACCAGAACTGACGGTTCATTGTGTCCTTATCCTCATACCCCTACCAATGAATGAGCCCTATGTTCTCATGCCCCTACCAATCAACTTACCCTGTGTCCTTCTCCTCATGCCCCTACCAATCAACCAGCCCTGTGTCCTCATCCTCATTCCCCTACCAATCAACCAGCCCTGTGTCCTCATCCTCATTCCCCTACCAATCAATCAGCCCTGTGTCCTCACCCTCACACCCCTACCAATCAACCAGCCCTGTGTCCTCATCCTCATTCCCCTACCAATCAACCAGCCCTGTGTCCTCATCCTCATTCCCCTACCAATCAATCAGCCCTGTGTCCTCATCCTCACACCCCTACCGATCAACTAGCCCTGTGTTCTCATCCTCATACCCCTACAAATCAACCAGCCCTGTGTCCTCATCCTCATTCCCCTACCGATCAACTAGCCCTGTGTTCTCATCCTCATTCCCCTACCGATCAACTAGCCCTGTGTTCTCATCCTCATACCCCTACAAATCAACCAGCCCTGTGTCCTCATCCTCATTCCCCTACCGATCAACTAGCCCTGTGTTCTCATCCTCATACCCCTACAAATCAACCAGCCCTGTGTCCTCATCCTCATTCCCCTACCGATCAACTAGCCCTGTGTCCTCATCCTCATTCCCCTACCAATCAATCAGCCCTGTGTCCTCATCCTCACACCCCTACCAATCAACCAGCCCTGTGTCCTCATCCTCATATCCCTACCAATCAACCAGTCCTGTGTCCTCATCCTCATTCCCCTACCGATCAACTAGCCCTGTGTTCTCATCCTCATACCCCTACAAATCAACCAGCCCTGTGTCCTCATCCTCATTCCCCTACCGATCAACTAGCCCTGTGTTCTCATCCTCATACCCCTACCAATCAACCAGCCCTGTGTCCTCATCCTCATACCCCTACCAATCAACCAGCCCTGTGTCCTCCATCTCATACCCCTACCAATCAACCAGCCCTGTGTCCTCATCCTCCCACCCCTACCAATCAACCGGCCCTGTGTCCTCATCCTCACACCCCTACCAATCAACCGGCCCTGTGTCCTCATCCTCCCACCCCTGCCGATCAACCGGCCCTGTTTCCTCATTCTCATACCCCTACCAATCAACCAGCTCTGTAATTTCATCCTTTCACCCCTAACGATCAACCTGCCCTGTCTTCTCATCCTAATTGCCCTACCAATCAACCAGCCCTATGTCCTCCTCTTCATACCCCTACCAATCAACCAGCCCTATGTCCTCCTCTTCATACCCCTACCACTCAAACAGCCCTGTGTCCTCATCCTCATAACACTACCAATAAATGAGCCCTCTGTTCTCCACCTCATTCTTTTAACATTCCTCTTCCAATCAAACAGTCCTGTGTCCTCATCCTCATATGCGTACCAATCAACCAGCCCTGTGTCCTCATCCTTCCACCCCTACCAATCAACCAGCCCTGTGTCCTCCTCTTCATACCCCTACCAATCAAAGAGCCTTGTGTCCTCATCCTCATAACTCTACCAATCAATGAGCCATCTGTTCTCCACCTTATCCTCCCACCCCTACCGATCATCCAGCCCTGTGTGCTCATACCCCTGCCAATCAACCCGCCCTGTGTCCTCATCCTCATAACGCTCCCAATCAACCAGCCCTGTCCTCATTCTCATTCCCCTACCAATCAACCAGCCCTGTGTCCTCATCCTCATACCCCTCCCGTGAACCAGCCCTAAATGCAAAGTTGGGGATCAATGCTATCAATGCTCATTGAATATAAACTGGCCTTCACGGGGTATGTAGATAATACTGGGATAGTAATATCTACAGCCTGTGTGTGAGAGACTTCAGCTGTACAGGACCACAGCACTGTAGGCTGTAGAGTGTGAGAACTGCCTTCTTTGTCTGTGTACTTGACCACCCCTCTCATATACAGTATAATCTGCAAGTGATTACCTTAACCTATAGAGCTATTTCACTGGTCAGTGCTAATCTGAGGAGCAGTGGTATTAGACCATGAACTCTCGGTAATGAATCAGAATATTTGTAGTCATTTTTTAATAAGTGCACCATAAAAGGATAGGATCTACTCAACTGGACTGTGTTGTGGAAGCTGGCCTGAGAACAAGCTGATGCACAAGAAGGCTTATATTGATGATGGTCAAAGCAGCAGTGCATCACCTCTGGTCCTTCTCACTCTGTCTCTACCACATAGGGTTTAGAAAGAAACGTATCTAACCTGTTTTCCTCACTCTACACACTCCACAGTGGTCTCAAACAGCACCCTCACACCCACAATCACACTGTTTTTTTCATACCCAATAATTTAAAAACAACCTGCTATCTACGTACACTCCTCTATATAAAGGCTAGAACGTCTCTGAACATTCAGTCATCTGAAGAAGAATCTGAAGGCTTTTACATCCAGGAAACTTAGGCCACAAGAAAATAGGGTAAGTGCTTATTCTAATTACCGAGTATATATATATGTATATGTGTGTATACAAGGTTACAGAGACATCAGAGTGAGATTGTGAATTCACAAATGGGCTCATCATTTTGGGCTCCTGGGAATTTAAGAGCTTCACCGTACAAACCTCTATTCTACGACAGGCACAGCCATGCTGCAGGCGCTTCTCCTCTGGGTCTTGCTTGCTGCAGCCCTCCCACCTCCGACGAGCCCGGCATGCTTCAAGGGTAACCCAGCTCAGTGTCGCGATGCAGAGTTCGCTCCTGGATCTGACCTGGCAGGGGAAGGCTTCGACATCACCAAGATGCAGCGAAAGGGGGCCTTCGTCATTGATATGAGCACCTCGATGACCAAAAACCAGACCTGCACCCTTTGCAGGAACCCCTACATGAAGCGTGAGAAGCAGAAGCTGCCACTCTCAGTGGTGGACTGGAGACCCAGTCAGAAGTGTAGTATGAAGTTGTCCAGTTCAGTTTACCAGTCCAGCGAATCTCTGATCAGCTCCAGCACCTCCTCTGTTGACAACAACTGGAAGGTGGGTTTGGAAATCGATGCTATTAAAGGCCAGGGCTCACTGATGCTGGCCGGCTCTAACTCCAAGCTGGCTGAGTACTCGATGGAGAAAACCAAAAAGGACAAATTCAGCTTCACCAGTCATTCAGTGTCATGTGGATACTACAGGTAGGCCCTGAAAACATGCTCTTGTCCCCTCTAGCCCTCTGACCTCTAGGCCTTCACCAATGGTCATTTCTGAACACAGAGCTGCCTCGTGGGTTGGATATTTTTGAAAGGAGCGCTCTCTGACTAATATTGAACAGGGTGGAGGTTGGCTAAAACTAAAAACTGCGCAGCAACAGACAGATGTGCTACTGTTCATAACTGTGCACATCTGTACACATCTGTACACAATTAACCTTTCTGAAATGCATTCAGTTACAGGATCTCAAGCCGTGCCACCCTGCACCCTGAGCTGCAGTATGAACTCGGAAGGCTTCCACAGAAATACAATAATGAAACCAAATACAGCTTTTACAAACTCATCGACAAATTTGGTACTCATTACATCACTAAGGTAACTAAGGAAACCCTCAAATGACTGATTTGTAAGTATAAAAGCCTTGTTGAGTTAGCATGTGTATTTTTTACAGCATGACTAATAACTGAGTAGTGACTTTAATCCAGTATGAATCTGCAGTGTCTGTAGTGTAATGTGGAGGTTAAGTGGAGTCAGTGTTGCTGTTGAACACTGTGGCCTTCAGGTGACCTTGGGTGGAGCGGTCCATGCAGTGACCAGCATCCAGCAGTGTCAGGCAGCCCTGCAGGGTCTGAGCGTGGACGAGGTGAAGACATGTCTGGACGTGGAGGCGTCCGCCAGCATGGGGAGGAAAGCCAAAGTCCGATTATCAACTGAGTATCATCACTGTCGGAAAGTCGAGGACAAAACTCTGAGGAAGAAGAGCTTCTCCAGCAGCTTCAGTGACAGGTTTGTCCATATTTTGTTAGACAGATGTTCCAGCACTTCCAACACCCTACCTTACTATCCCATAATATGATCTGTCTCACCATGAAAGGCTCACAGATGTCGTTGGTGGACACACTCAGAATGCTGAGCTTTTGTTCTCTGCGGATAAAGACCCTGCTGCCTATAAGGAGTGGCTCTCCTCCCTGCCCCAACACCCTGAAATCCTTACCTACTCCCTCGACTCCCTCCACGACCTGCTGCCCAAGAAGAAGCCCACCCGAGAGCAGTTACGCAAAGCCATTAAAGATTACATCCTGCAGAGAGGCCTGCTGAAGAACTGCTCCAAGCCTTGCAAATCCGGCGTCAAGACTGACCCCAAGGAGCCATGCATCTGCAGCTGCCACAACAACCAAGGGGTCAACCATGACTGCTGCCCCACTCGCCGTGGCTTGGCCCAGATCACCGTAACTGCGATCAGAGCCACTGGCCTGTGGGGAGACTACTTCAGTCAGACGGACGGATATGTCAAGATCTATCGCAATGGCAAGATCTTGGTTGGAGAAACTCCTGTGATCTGGAACCAGAACTCACCGACCTGGAACTGGATGTTCAATCTGGACATCAACGACCTGTCTGTGTTCAGCAGCGTGAAGCTTGAGGTGTGGGACCGGGACAACAAATGGGATGATGACCTCCTAGGGGCTTGCCAAGTCCAGCTGAAAGCTGGGGTAAAGAAAGATCTCTGTCACCTGAACCATGGAGTTCTGTACTACAAAATCCAGGTGACCTGCATCCCAAGTTTAACCGGCTCCACATGTTCCGAGTACGTGCCCTCTCCCATTTCTCCTCAGCTGGAGAAGCTGTATGTTTCTCGCCATGCCAGACGCATTCCAGCAGACATGCTGCTGAAGATGGGGGTGCTTTTAGACGAGCGCATTTCCTACTACAACCAGAGTCACCGGTTTCAAACAGCTCTCAAAACTAAAGGCCTGATCCTGTGAAGAAGTTTTGTAATTTGTGTCAGGTCAAAAAGTACTCATTTGAAAATGCCGTCTTTTACATTGTGTGAAAGTTTTGGACTGATTTTCTCGCGTTTACTGTTCTTTACTGTTCTTTTGCTTTTTGATGCTTTAAGTGTTATATAAGACTTGAAGGGGGGGGGGCTTTTATATGAACACAGTTTCTATTTCAGTCAGCCATCTGTTTTATAAGCTGTGCAATTGTGAAATGTGTGTTTTGTGAAAGCAGCATAACTTTTCCTGTCACACATAAACCCTGTATTAAACTTTTTGACATAATATGAATCAGGCAGGTGTTCTTTACATTTTGTCAGAATTTCATGATGAACAGACCAATAGAAACGCTCCAAAATGACTTAGATTTTGTTTTTTTACATTGATTGGAGATATTAGGTTTTTGCACCTCAAAATATATCCCTGCATTCTAACTTAATTGAGAGCAAAAGTACATTTTTAGTAACAAAACAAAAAACAAAAAACTAAATGTAAAAGTAAAATTTAGGTACAAAAAAATAAAAGTAATTTTTTTGTAATAAAACATTTAAAATTATTTTTTTTATCAAAATTGAAGTGTTAAATATTTGTAAAATACATTTTTTTGTAGTGTATTTTGCATTTCTTTACGTATTCTTTATGCATTTGCTGTTCGATTGGTCTGTCATTTTTTATTGTTGTTTTTAAAGCATAACAGGCATTTAAAAAATAAATTGTTAGGCATTGAAAACTTTTTGAACATAATTAATAAACCAGCTTTAATTCAGTTCCTAAAGTGAAGAACCATTTTTGCATTTGGTAATCATGTGTGCCTTCTTTGGGTGTTTTGGGATCTAATAAAATCATAAAAATAAAATGCTTGTTACATTTATTTCTAGTTATTATTGACCAATATGGCAAAATACTGTGATGAATTGAAGAAAAAAAAAGGTACTTTTAGTTAAAGGAACATTTTACACCAAAGAAAGAAAATGAGTGATTTCAAAATGGATATTTATTTACAACCTAGAGAAAAACAAATCAGTTATCACTAAGGGTTTAAAACATAGAGTGTTTTGTAAATAGACTAGAACATTCATGTAGGTCCTTAATTTTAAACTGCAATTAAACCCCTTATATAAGCCCACTTTTCAGTTCAACTCGATGTCGAACAAACATCGCACCCACCTCCACCACATCTCCCCCCTTTAACCATGACTCACCACACCAACGGGGGTCTGGTTTCACTCTCAGGTTCCAGGAAAGCCGACCCCGGACTCCAAGCCAAAAATATCCGTCCCCCCCTTTGCAAGTCCGCACTAGTGAAAACTATGTTAAAATACATTAATATTATGCTTTCATCACGACATGCTTTCATATATTACTATACTATTAAAATAAATATTATATGTTTGTACTATATAGTGCTTTGTACAATAATAGTATATTTTAATAAATACATTGCTATGAACAATACTTTTAGTTCAAATGTACTTCAATGTAATATAATTCTTAATTACATTTAAATACTTAAATACTTATAAACTTATTAAAACATTTACATTTACAATTAAAGCACACTTGTTATGTCAAATAAAATTATGTAAGTATATCTGTAACTTATTAAAAAGTGTATTCAGATATGCCACATTTCACATAATTTCAATAATCAGCACCTTATGAAACCCTTCTTCTTTTTGGCCATATTTAAACATCTGGAGATCTGATCTTCATGTGGTCAGCACTGAGAGACGGAGGTGATCTAACTAAACTCACACAACTGACGAAACGTCTTTAGTCATCATTTTTAAAATAGAATTAATAGAAATGTCACTTTCCAAAGCCCCACACACATTTATCACTCCTTCAGATGTGTAGAATCAGACTCAGGTGCAGAAGATCAGCTGCAGATGATCAGAACATGGTTGGAGAGGATTATTCTGGAGGAGTCTGGAGTCTGATTTAAACCTCAGACGTTTAGTCTGGTCTGATCTGGATTGATGGTTGAAGTGAGGGGTGAAGAAGATCACCATCATGGCCAGATCCAGATCCAGAGAGCTCTCTAAGGCCTTCAGAAAGAAGGGTGTTGATGCAGAGTGAGAGTCTGGGAAGGGGTTTAAACAGATCTCAGAACCATCCTGAGTCTGCTAAATCATTTACAAGTGATACACAAGGTGCTTTTGAAGAACTGGACAGTCCACAGACATTCTCCAACTGGGTCCTGAAGATGCAAACTCTAGGACCTGTTGCCGGGATGCCCCCTGGTCAGTCGGTTGAGCCTCAGCCTTTGTGTTGCTTTTTCTAGACTTTCCACTCAACAAGAACATCTCACGATGTTCAGCTTACCTACAATTTCTCACTTACTCACTCCCTCGCTCACTCTTTCACTCTCACCGCAATGTGAACTGCTCAGAAGTTGGTCTGTGGTCAGCCGTATTAATGTTAACCTGGCAGATTCTCAGCCAATGTGTCTTTTTTTTTTCTTTCTTCCATTCGTCTGAAAGAGGGGTGAACTCCACCGTTAGTCAAACCCACCCACCAGAACAGACACATTGTGCTCACACACCGCCACCAGCTTAGAGAGGTAAGAGAACAAACTTTGCCTTTGGTCTTAGATGGTCTTAGAATTCATTCAATGAAGCCGACCTTTAATCATACGATTTATTAAAAGTTAAGTGAAGAGATCACGTAACTCAGTCTTGCTTTCGTTTTCTGGTGAAGAGAGTCAAAAGGCTTTGTTTAGTGAGAGACAACTTTCATTAGAGCAAGAACGTGAGGCTGATGGTGACGGATAAGAAGTCAAAGGTGCTCTAGCTCGGCTGTGGAAGCCACGGAAACGTCTGTGGCAGCAATGCAGAACTTGAAAAAGTACGAAGACTGTTGTTCTTTAAGCCACAGTGTTGCTGTCTGAAACTGAACTACGTCACCTAGTTCTTCCTTCAGCTCCTCGTTCTCATGACTGCAGGTCTTCCAGAGACATTTTAGGGTTTTATGGTTCAGAACAGTGTAGAAATAGGGGGCAGCTGCTCAATGATCTTCTAACTTTGTCTGGGCTAAATGTGTCCTTCACAGAGAAGAACCATCAAAGACGAAGCATCGTCAACATCAGTCAAGCAGTCAGCGTGGGCAACCTCGGGCAACCATGCTACTGTGCTCAGGGGTAATCTTCTTCCTCTCCCTGCCCTTGATCCAATCCTGCGAAAAGGGAAGCCCTCGCGAGTGTACCGAAGCCGACTTCGCTCCGGGGTCCGACCTGGCCGGCGAAGGCTTCGACATCACCAAGATGCAGCGGAAAGGAGCCTTCGTCATCGACATGAAAAGATGGAAGCTAAAGGACAAGACCTGCACCCTCTGCAGGAACCCCTACATGGAAGGGAAGAAGCAGAAGCTGCCACTCTCAGTGGTGGACTGGAGACCCAGCCAGAAGTGCAGCATGAAGCTGTCCAGCTCAGTTTATCAGTCAAGCGAATCCCTGCTGAGTGCCAGCACTTCAGCCATTGAGAACAACTGGAGCGCAAACTTGGGAATCGACGCCAAAAGAGCCCAGGGCTCGCTGATGCTGGCTGGCACTGACTCCAAGTTGGCTGAGTACTCCATGGAGAAGACCAAAAAGGACAGATTCAATTTCGCCAGTCAAAGTGTTTCCTGCGGATACTACAGGTAAGGCAGCAGGATGCACTCACCGGGTCTCATCCATCCAAAGCTTCCTAAGAATTCCCTTGTGTTAGTTCCGAATCCCGAGCCAGGCCACTTTGCCATCAGTGGCCGGAGTCTGGGAAGGCACAATTGGCCGTGCTCTCTCCGGGTGGGTGGATGTTTCGGGTGCTTTCTCTTAAGCGATGTGGGTCGACACAGGTGGTGTGGTGGAGCTGGGGACTCGGCGGTTTCCCGGCGAAGCCACATCAGCTGCAGCTTGATAAACATGTACCAGAGGAGACGTGAGTTAATCCTTACCCCGATAGTGTTGGGTGCATTGCTAGTGCTAGGGGAACCACTTAAAAAAATGGTACATAAGGTCCAGTCTGTTAACTGAGTGCTGGGACCATCTTGGTCGACTTGACCGATCACAGTTCTGAAATGAGGGTCTATGGAGGTTCGGATGAAGTAGTTCCAATAAACTGACAGAACTGCATAATTATGGGGCCCGTCTGGGTTGTACCCTGCACATGGGGCTTAGATGGGAACCGATGTGAGATTAGCTTAAACAATAGGGCCCATTTGGGAAGCCCAACTGGGTCCGACTAACAAAGTTCGTACCCATGCCCACCTGGAACCCACCTAGCCCACATTCCTATAAACTGACAGAACTATATTATTATGCAGACCAGTCCAATTAACCAGTTAACCCACCATCTCCAGTTACAGGGTTTCCAACAAGCCCCTGCTCCACCCTGAGTTCAAGCGCTCCGTGAGTCAGCTACCCAAGCAGTACAGCCCCGATTTCAAGTCGCGTTTCTACAAACTCATCGACAACTTCGGCACACACTTCATCACCAAGGTAACTCTCTCCTCTTGCATTGTTCTAACCATCGACCTGATGTCCCCAAAGGGACAGCCGTCATGTGTCCCATTTTGGTCAGCGCACATGATCTTAAAGGCACTTTAAGAGGTCCAAAATAGATACGATATAGAGACAAAAGTATTGGGACACCTGCTCGTTCATTGCTATTTCTGAAGTCAAGGGTATTAAAAAGAGCTGATCCTGCTTTTGTTGGAGTATCTGCCTCTACTGTCCAGTGAGGAAGGCTTTTTTGCTAGATTTTGGAGGAGCATTGCTGTGAGGATTTGATTACATTCAGCGACAAGAGCGTTAGTGAGGTCAGGATGTTAGATGATGATCACCACCCCACCTCATCATCCTCAACTCCTCAACTCCTCAAAAGTATTAGATGGAGCACTAACCTTAATTCAAGCTCCACAGCTCAGTGCTGGGGGCTTTACACCCCTCTAGCCCACGTCTGGCATTAGGCAACATGGTGCTAATAGGTTTATGTTAATCTGTTCTAGAGCGTCCTATTCTATTGGCAGTACTTCTCTACAGGGACTAGACAAGCTGTGTTTGTGTATGCACTTGCATATCTGTGTCAGCAATGGGTGCAACTTAAAGAATTTGAAAGCATTCATTAGAAGGGGTGTCCACATACATTTGGACATATATAAGCAGCTACTAAGTTCCCTCTGTGGTCCGAGTGAGTTCTAAACTGCATGTGTGTTAATGGGAATTAATGGAAATTATATTACACTGGAAGTAACCATTCTGCGTTGGCCAGGTAACCCTTGGAGGGAAGGTCCACTCAGTGACCAGCATCAGACAGTGTCAGGCGGCACTGCAGGGCCTTAGTGCAGATGAAGTGAAGACATGCCTAGATGTGGAGGCCTCCGCCAGCGTAAGGGGAAAGGTTGACATGAAAGCAAACACCAAGCACTGTGACGAAGCCAAGTCCAAGACTGAGACCAAAGGGAGCTTCTCCAGCAGTTTCAATGACAGGTGGGTTACTCACAGACTATAGCGTTCATAGAGCTGGTGGTGTCTGGGATCACAGGACATTTGTGGAAGCTTTCAGTATTCAGTATCAATTTCGTGGCAATGGCATGTTTACAGTGCTTCTCACGTACCATCAGGCCCTGCAAACTTCAGAGGCCTCCAAAATCAGCAGGAAGCTGTAAGAATGAAAGGAACAGTCTGGAATTATTAAAAACAGCCATAGATGATTCTGAATAGACTGAGAAAGCTGAAAGCTCTTATGGTTCTCCATGGAACTGCCACGGCCGCTCCAGCCGGGGTTACACTGCATGATTTATACCCCAATTTTAGCCCTGATTCTCAGTCTGGCTGGATCTGTGCTAGTTTCCTCTAGTTGGAGACTGTTGGAGAGAGTCGAGTAGTGTGTTTCAGGCCAATTGAAGCACATTAAATATAGTTGCGGTCATTTCTGTCACCGACTTTTTGCATTATCTAGTAGTGTATACTGGTCAGTGACTCAGTCTGAAGGGGTCCTGTCAATAGCCAATGAAAACTGAGTAAAATAAGTTACTTGACTTATTTAAATTTTGCATTCCACCTTAAATGATGTAGCAGCTGTAATCTGGCACTAGTCCATTAAGGTGGAATGGTATTAAGGGTGGAATGGAAATATGTAGGAGGGTATCCTCCAATGTGTGTCCTCAGGTCCCATATATGGATGCCCACCAGGGTCAGTGATGGGACCAGGAGAGGGTAAGCATGGGCCCCACCTTGTGTTGTGCTAATGGGACCTAGATGGGTCCGGTGTGAGATTAGGGCAGGTGGGCTTTAACGATAGGGCCCATTTGGGAAGCCCAACTGTTTCCCACCTACAAAGTATGTACACACTCACTCATAGCCCATGCCCACCTGAAACCCACCCAGCCCACATTCCACTCAGGTGAACTGTACATGAGCATGTTGGCTGTGCCCCTCTGCAGTCAGTACAGCTAACTCCATGCTAACTCCGCTTTCCCACCCACGACCTCACCTACGTTTTTGGTGGCGCGAATCTGCGACTTCAAGTCGGGAGGATTCAGGTCTGTTTAGCAACCAGGTGAAGTCGTGTAGTGGATGATCTGCTGCAACTTTAAAAGTATCCAAGGCTTTAGGAGTTACTCATCCAGTCTGCATCGTTTTCTAATGCAAACCAATGATGAATTTAAGAAGAGCACTTTTCCCACCATTCAACCTCCAAGAGTAACCCATCCATGGCAGTGAACACAGCACTCAGCCAACAATTGGTGGTTGAGTGCCTTCCTTAAGTGCACCTCAGCCCCTGGTCCAATCCTGGATCAATCCAACCCGCAATCTTCCCACCCAAATCCCACTTCTCTAACCCTTAGAACCCTTAGCTGCCTATAGTTGACTCTCGTTCACTCACTAACTCACAGCATCCTTATGTCACAAAGGTTAACGGAGGTCTCCGGTGGTCACACCACAGAGCCTGAGCTCCTCTTCTCAGCAGATAAAGACCCAGGGGCCTATAAGGACTGGCTTTCCTCCCTGCCCCTCAACCCAGACGTCATCTCCTATTCCCTGGAGCCTCTACATGAGCTGCTGCCCACCAAAAACCCCGTCCGAAAGCACCTACGCAAAGCCATCCACGACTTCATCCTGGAGAAGTCACTGTGGAGGAACTGCTCGGAACCCTGCACGGCCGGCGTCAAACAGAACCCCAGGGAGCCTTGTGTCTGCGCCTGCCGAAACAACCCCGGGGTGACTCCTGACTGCTGCCCGTCTAAGCGCGGACTCGCTCGGGTGAAAGTGACCGTGGAAAGAGGGTCTGGTCTGTGGGGAGACCACACGACGGGAACAGACGGGTACGTGAAGGTGTTTGATAAGAACAAAATGGAGATCGGACGCACCCCCGTGATCTACAACAACAATGCGCCCCACTGGGCCATGGTCTTTGACCTGGGGGACGTGGTTCTGACGGACCATTATTCTGTGCGGTTTGAGGTGTGGGACGAAGACAACAAATGGGACGACGATTTGCTGGGGGCGTGCGTGGTGTCCGTTAAAGCAGGCGAGACACAGAATTTCTGTGCATTAACCCATGGCATGCTGTACTACAAAACACAGGTTGTTTGCGCCCCTAGTCTGGCTGGAGCGTCCTGCACAGATTATGTGGGATCTCCAATGAATAACAATTTGGAAAAGGTGTACGTGTCTCGTCATGCCCGTCCTGTCCCGAAGAACATGCTGCTGGACATGGGGGTGACTCTGAATGAGCTTCACTTTATGGTCAATCAGAAAACAGGCCAAAATCATTACATTGACTGGTAAGTAGATTAAGCCAGTCGTGTTATTAGTCTGATTTTTAAATATGACATTATTTTAAGTATCTGAAGTCTGATAATATCCACAGATTGGCCATAACATTAAAACCACCTGTCTAATACCACGTAAGCCGCCTTCGTGCATCCAAAACAGCCCTGACCAGTTGAGGCATGGACTCAACAAGACCTCTAAAGGCGTCCCGTGATGTCCGGCACCAAGCAAACGTTAGCAGCAGATCCTTTAAGCCCTTTAACTTGCGAGGTGGGGCCTCCATAGTTTGCACCAATGAGCTCTGGGGCGTCCATGGAGTGGTAGGTGCTGACCACTGCATCCTGAAAACACCCCACAAAACCTGCCTGATGATTTGGAGATGTTCTGATGACCCAGTCTTTTTTTCTCCACAATTTAGATCACCAATTACCCAACCCGTACATATCACCCCCCCCACCCCCCCACCCCATCACACGCAACACCCCCAACACACCTCTTTTTCTAACTGCCGCCAATGCGACATCACCAGGCGCACCAGCGCACCTGGAGGGGAGCACCGTATCCCCGGCTCTGACGCACTGGCTAGCAGATGCCAGTGACGGCCAGTGTCACACTAGAGTGAGGCCAAATGCGCTCTCTCTCAAGGCCCCGGCTGCCGATGGCTAGCTGAGTGATCGGGATATGAAAAAGTGGCTCAGCTTCTCAAGCTTGCCCATTTCTCCTGCTCCAACACCTCCAGCAGAACCAGATACTCATGTACTCACATGTTCTTCACTTTGAGCTTAAAAACTGACAGTGGTTTTAATGTTACGGCTGATCGGTTTGTATATAATAAATGAATTAATATATACAATATATTTAAGCTTGGACCAACCTGTATAGAATAAATGCATGTGCTTGTTCTTTATGTTCATTCTCTGGAAAAGGTTGGTGGGGTTGTGATAATGCGCAGTGGATGTGCTGAATGTATTTATATTCATGTGTATTTTTATTTAAAATACACAGTTTTAGTAAATTTCTGCACTGTTATGAGGCCTATAAAGCCTTTTTGAATAAGCAAATATTGATAAAATACATTATTTAATAGCTTTGCTTCGTGTTTTCCCAAGTAAATAAAGACTCTGTTTGCATCAAACGTCCGTCGGCCGTCTCTGTATATCTGCACTGCAAAAAGTCAAACAATCCACTTTAATCTAACCTCAATATCTGAAATTTCTCATTTTTGCTTTGTTATTATTAATAATAATATTATATTATTTTATTTTTTACTTGTTTTAAGTCATTTTATCCACTAACTGTGTCTTATTCTATTGTATGTATAATATAATTCTATTATTTCACGATAAAAGTGAATTTATCTATTATTTCCTGAATTAAGCCAAATTATCTGCCAATAGAATAGAATAGAAAACCCTTTTAGTGGATGAATTCACTTAAATCAAGTAAAAAATTAATCTTGTAATAAAACTACAATAATCTGAAAATGAGAAATATGAAATACGTAGGCCACATTTAAGAGGATCTCCTTGCTAAGATGTCATTTTTTCGCAGTGTGAAACTGCTGACATCATTTTTTCAGACAATCGTCTACGAGATAATGTTAGTAGCAGTCGTTTAGAGAGGTTGTTTGTATCCTGTTTGCTGTCGTGATCCGGCTTGCCCAACCTCTGCTTCTCTAAAATGTCTGATTCTGGTATGACACGATGCGCAGACACGACAGGAAATACGCTGGCTTCCTGTAAACGGATGAGGTCAAAGAGACAGAACACTAAATTATTTGTTTAAGCCAGCACACACACACACACACACACACACACACACACACACACACACACGTGCACAAGCTGATCTGATCAATATCTGAAGTCATGTGACAGAGTAGGATGGAAATGCTGCAATGAGAAAAACTACTGAACTACTGAAGAATCAGCAGCTCCTCATCTGCAGCTGCGAAACCAGCAGCCTTACTGGAGCTGTAGTAGAATTAGTGCTGGAGGTATTCAGCTCATTACTGAAAAACCTCGAGATTTGATCCAGTATGAATCTGCAGGGTGTAGTTTTTACAGTCTGAATTATTATTGGTTAATAAATAAAATATTGTAACATCTTTTAAACCAGTATGAATCTACAGGGTGTAGTTTTTACAGTCTGAATTATTATTCATTAATAAATAAAATATTGTGAAGCCCTTTTAAACCACTATGAATCTACAGGATTTAGTTTTTACAGTCTGAATTATTATTGGTTAATAAATAAAATATTGTAACATCTTTTAAACCAGCATGAATCTGCAGGGTGTAGATTTTAGAGTCTGAATTATTATTCGTTAATAAATAAAATATTGTTAAGCTCTATTAAACCAGTATGAATCTGCAGAATGTAGTTTTTACAGTCTGAATTATTATTGGTTAATAAAAGAATACTTGCAAAGGCATTTTAAACCAGTATGAATTTGCAGGGTGCGGTTTTTACAGTCTGAATTATTATTGGTTAATAAATAAAATATATTGCGACACACTTTTAAACCAGTATGAATCTACAGGGTGTAGTTTTTACAGTCTGAATTATTATTAGTTAATAAATAAAATCTTGTTAAGCTCTTTTAAACCAGTATGAATCTGCAGGATGTAGTTTTTACAGTCTGAATTATTATTGGTTAATAAAAGAATACTTGCAAAGGCATTTTAAACCAGTATGAATTTGCAGGGTGCGGTTTTTACAGTCTGAATTATTATTGGTTAATAAATAAAATATATTGCGACACACTTTTAAACCAGTATGAATCTACAGGGTGTAGTTTTTACAGTCTGAATTATTATTAGTTAATAAATAAAATCTTGTTAAGCTCTTTTAAACCAGTATGAATCTGCAGGATGTAGTTTTTACAGTCTGAATTATTATTGGTTAATAAAAGATAAGATAAGATAAGATAGTCCTTTATTAGTCCCGCAGTGGGGAAATTCACTGATATTTCAAGAATACTTGCAAATTCAAGAATACTTACAAAGGCATTTTAAACCAGTATGAATATACAGAATGTAGTTTTTACAGTCTGAATTATTATTGGTCACTAAATAAAATATTGTGAAGCCCTTTTAAACCAGTATGAATCTGCAGGGTGCAGTTTTATTTTACAGTCTGACTGTAATCATGGGCCATATGGGGGGATTAGGACAATTCTAAGGGCCTGTGATTGACAGGAGCCCTAACAATGTATGGATTGAGTATTTTGGCATTGTTAAAGTTGTGGGAGTAATATCTCTTCACAAGGTCCAAAATACCTGGCAGAACCCCTGGCCATGGTAACTGTAGAAGGATCCAGTATTTAATCCAGTATGAATATTATTTGTGTGACAAAACTGTAACTGAGTACTCATTTTAATCCAGTATGAATCTCAAATATTGTTGGTTTTTTTATCTCCATTTAACCTGATTAAATAGAACAAACTGGAAAGATAAGCTCCAGTGTAATAATAGTCAGTATACTGGATCAGAATATCCATTAGATAAACCACATGTATATATATATATATATATATATATATATATATATATATATATATATATATATATACAACAAAAGTTTTAAAGGCATTATTAATATGGAGCTGGTCCTCTTTTGCTCTGAGCTCTAACAGCAGCAGGTCTGGAGCTCTGCTGCAGTTACTGAGTCAGTTGGAGGCTTTTCTGCACTCTGCTCTGAGCTCAGCACTCGGCCCTGACCCCGCTCTGTAACTTTACGTGGTCTGACAGACACTCGGTGGCTGAGCTGCTCTCTGTGAGCTGTTCCTCCTAAACTCTTCCACTGTTCAATAACAACACCACTCACAGCTGATGGAGGAAGATCTAGGAGGGAAGGTCTAAATTTCACCAGCTGACTTGTTGTTGTTGGTGCAGCGGTGTCTCCTATTACATACAGAACCACGCTGGAGTTCAGTGAGCTCTTTAGAAACTCCCGTTCTTTCAGTAATGTGTGGAAAGGCAGACTGTAAGAATGGGACTGAATGAAACACCAGAATTCACAGTGTCCCAATACTTTAAATACTACGCTTTACTTTAGGTTTTGCAGAAACAACACAACTAGTCAGAGGAGTGAGGGGACATGTTTAGTCTTAATATGAATTACAGTAACAACCAAAAGTAGTGCGCAAAAGGTTTTAGTTGGATACAGAGACCAACATCGGGAGCAGGACGCCCCCCCAAAAACACAACAGCGGGGGAAGAGACGGAGGGAGGAGATACCAACACACACAAACTACAAACCTCATCAATATCACTACACACACACACAGAAAGCGAGGGAGACACACACAGACACAAACAGACAAGGACGAGAAAGACAAGGACTAAATTACAGCTAAAACACAGACGCAGCCGGACGACACACACTGAACAGTGACGGAGGACGAGGGGGAACACGGAGGGGGACGAAGCCAAATTCACGCACAAGTCACATCACATATCAGCCTGCAGAAAACCAGAGAAATAAAAAAACATTAGACATGAATAACAACCCTAATAAAAACCTTGAGAGATGGAGGTGATCTACTAAACTCAGCATGTGGTAAGATTCTACCATGACCATATTTTAGGATTGTTGGAGACGTCTTTACTCATCTTGAGGTTCTGCTCTTAGACTGAACTTGCTGGGACGTCCTGACCTGGCCATGTTGGTCAGCTGTTCCTCTTGTAAATGATTTAGTGTACGGTGGAACAGTGGCAGATTTCTAACTGTTCTGAGATCTGTTTAAACCCCTGCCCAGACTCCTCTACAACATCTCCACCCTTTTTCCTGAAGGCCTCAGAGAGCTCTCTGGATCTGGATCTGACCATGATGGTGATCTTCTTCACCCCTCACTTCAACCATCAATCAAGATCAGACCAGACTAAACGTCTGAGGTTTAAATCAGACTCCAGACTCCTCCAGAATAATCCTCTCCAACCATGTTCTGATCATCTGCAGCTGCTCCTGAGTCTGATTCTACACATTTGAAGGGGTGATAAATGTGAGAGGGGAGGGGTCAAACTTTTTCCTTACAGAATAATTACATTTCTATTAATTCCACTTTATTAATGATGATTAAAGACATTTCTTCAGGTGTGAGTTTAGTTAAATTACCTCCATCTCTTAGTGCTGATCACATGAAGATCAAACGTTCAGATATTTAAATATGTCAAAGAAGACATAAAGTTTCATGGGGTATCCTGATTATTTCACAACATTTGTAGGACAATAAAAAAAATACATATTTAAGGGTCCATTATGATACTCAGAACTGTAGACAAGCCCATAACACTGGGACAAATCTTCTAATAAATGAAATATCCAGAATATCTGTAAAGCTCTCCTCAAATAACACTTGATGTATGGATTAGGGATGCACCAATCCGATACTAGGATTGGATATCGGTCCCGATACTAATAAAATTAGCTGGATCAGGTATCGGATAATTAGTCTGATTCAAAAGATTCCAGAATAAAAGTCCTGAGCCCAGACTACTCTGTGCTGAGATCCAGCCCTGTTATAAATTATGGTGACCAATAAACAGAAAGATCTGTGATCATTAGTTATAGTTTGTTTTATAACGTTAGTAAAGTATTGATTACGTCAATCCTGATGCCTTAAGCCTCTCCCAGACGGTCAGGTATATGGCTTATTAATTCAACAATGGTATCGGATCGGTATCAGGAATTGGCCGATACGCAAAGTTCATGTATCGTATCAGTATCAGAACTGAAAAAGATGGATCGGTGCATCCCTAGTATGGGTTATAATAACTGTAGCATTATTGAATACAATGAATATAACAAGCGACTGCTGAGCTGCATCATTTACAAAGGAAGCAAAGCAAACCAAAAGCATCCCCACATCCTCCTCATTTCACACCTTTAATTCCGTTTCCGTAGAAGCCGCCCAGGCCGTACTTGCTGCCGTCCTTCCCTCCTGTGAAAGAGAACGCGTTCGCAGAGTAAATTCATACGTCCTTATTCAGCCCTACAGCTTCAATCAGCCAGAAAGCCAAGCTGGTGGCTCAAAGAGGAGGTAGAAGTCTCACCTGCGTAGGCACCCTGACCTCCGGCCCCCAGGGCTGCCCCGTAGCCTGCACACGGACGATTATCGATAAGTATATTCAAAACATATCGATTTAAAAATTCCACCTGAACACCTAAACAATGCTTTCCGCACCTTAAAAACTACGCCATTGACGTATGTGAGTGCAAAGTACCTGATAATATAATAGTAATATAATCACTGCTATACCACACCATGATTATTATATTATGAATATTCTGACTACAGGAGGATGGTTCTGGCCCCCCTTGTAAGCCTTGGTTCCTCCTAAGGTTTCCTCCTCCAGCTCTGAGGGAGTTTTTCCTTGCCACTGTGGTCTTTGGCTGCTCACTGGGGGTCTTAGCTTTTTCATGTTTTCTATTGTTGTTGATTTCTTGTCTTTTTACTTATCACTGATTGTGAGAACACCAGTTGTAAAAGCGTTACACAAATAGATTCGACACCCTCATAACTACATTACTCCAGTAATGGGGCAGTGGTGGCTCAGCGGTTAGAGCTCTGGGCTGTGGGTTCGATACCCGTGCTCAGCAAGCTGCCACTAATGGGCCCTAGAGCAAGGCCCTTCACTCTCTCTCTGTGCTCCCCGTGAACTGGAGTTGGCTGCCCGCCGCCCTGTGTGTGTGTGTGTGTGCTCACTGCCGTTAGTTCACTAGTGTGTGTGTGTGTGTGTGTGTGTAACAATAATTAATTATAGAAAAATAAATTCAAGGTTCAGGAGGTTCAATTAGTCTAGAAACTAAACATTTCTCAATTTTGTTTGCTAACTGGTACTGCCAATTAACCCACTCCCCCCAAGCACTCACAATGCTCCCACTATATGTAGCATATCTAATACACGCAAAGCCAGCCACCCCCCCAGCCATCGAAGACAGCCGACACACTCTACCGCAGCAGGCGGCTGAAGAGGGGCGAGAGCGCCACCTACCCAACTACCCAGCTCTCTCTGACTCTGGCCGTTGATGGCTCGGGATTTGAACTCACAACCCCCAGGCTGTAGATGCAGCGCATTAGACCTCACCAAGAACTCACCAATTGTTCCCAAGAAGCAATTTCTACAATCCACGTCTTTACAGAACCAAAATTGGCTCTTCTATTCCACCAGTCAGAGTTTACTTTGAGTGTCCTAAGAGTGTACGATGGTCTATGCACTAATAATCTACATTTATGTCCACATGCACGTGTGTGTGTGTGTTTATACCTGCTGGCTGTGCTCCATAAGCTCCTCCATCCTCTGCAAAGCAATCAAAATACACAGCTTACATTTACAGCATCACTCAGAGTGACTCATTCAGTAATTGGCTTTCTACTAGATATTGGAGAAGCATTGCTGTGAGAATTTCATTGCATTCAGCAACAAGAGTGTTAATGAGGTCAGAATGTTGGACGATCACCACCCTGCAACCACCTCATCATCCCCAACTCCAAATGTATTGGATGGAGCAGCACCATATAGCCTTCATGCTCCACTGCTCCACACCTCAAATGCTGGGGGGGGGCTTTACACCCTTCTAGCCCACAGCTGGCATTAGGTGGCATGGTGCCAATAGGCCCTATTGGCGGTACTTCTCTACTAGACAAGCTGTGTATGTGTTTGCAATGGGTGCAACGTTGCAAAGTAGCTGAACCCATTCATTAGATGGGGTGTCCACAAACATTTGGACATATAGTCATATGAATGTACTTTGTTTCTATATACAGGAGAAGGTTTGGTAATATATATATATATATCATTCACAGTTATCGACTTACCGTATGCTAATTTGCCTCCATCAGTTCCCATGCTGAGCTGCTGAGGTCCATATCCATAGCCAGTGTCACCTGGGGAGAGACACATTCAGTGCGGAAACAGATGGTTTCATCACCCATAATATTCCGTAACATTTACTGGTTCAACCTCCCGCACTCATTCTCTGTAACTGACCTTCCAGTCCTGCAGGAACGACTCCTGCTCCATTGTATGGAAACTGACCCATTCCCCCACCTGGTCCAGAAAGAGACATCCAATTAAAAGCAGCCCAAGATCGGAAAAATTCACAACCTCATCCACAGAGTCTTATTATGAACTGTACAATACTGTAGCTGAGCAGATTTACCAGTCACAGGCTCCAGGACTCCACCATTACCACCTTAAAAAATAAAGAAAGAGGGGCTGTAGTCATGGTGCCAGTTCAATTCTTCTAAACCAATGTCCAGCTAATGTCCAACCCTTATCCATCCCACCTGATCCAGCCAATAACTGCTTGCAGAAGCTCCTGATCGGTTAATTGTGGGGGGTTGGAGATGTGGGTTGGAGGAGAACCTGCAGGAAGGTAGCTCTCCAGTAGCAGGGCTGGAGACCACTGCTGTCCAGTACTCAAAGGACCCCAGCCATTTCTATACGTCTACAGCTATATGTGCCATTGATTTATCTACACATGACTTTACTATCATTTACATTTTTTGCAGAATATTTACTTCATAATTCATCCCTCAATTTTTTAAGACATCCACACCCATCCATCTCCTGATTTTGCGATTCAGACTTGTATTAAATAGATTTTCCACCCTTTAGAATTAATAGCAGGACCCACAATAACACAAACACCCAAACATCCACATGCAGTACCATAGCAACCACTTGGCAACACCATAGCATCCACCAGTTAAACTATTGCAACCACCTATGATACAATAGCATATGCCTAACAACCACCTAGCAACCACATAGCAACCACCTGAATTATAGGCAAAGAAAACACCCTAGTTTCACTGTAGTGACCACACTGCAATACCCTAGCAACCGCATGAAAGTGGGAACCTCTTAAGCAGCGTAGTTTTCTGGTTTTATTATGGTAATCAATTTGTTGATATTACCGGTTGGTGCAGTATAGGGGGTAAGTAGTCCCTGTTGCAGGCTAGGGTTCAGATTATCAGCATTATGGCAGGAATACAGGTCTTTGGCCACTGGACTGATTGGACTGATTGGACTGATTGGGTCTACGATTGACCTCTCTGATTTGCTTAATTAATACACCTTTCTGGACGTGTAAGATAACGCACAGGTGAGTGGAGCTCTACCATCAGAAATGAGAGCCACTAGTGCGCCCTGCTCTCTCCATCAAAGCTCCACTGTCGCAGTCCGTTCACGTTGAGTCAAATCCACAAGCAAATTGTCATGGGTTCGAGCCGCAGGGGATTTGCATCAACATTTGAATTGCACATGCACACAAAGACACACCTTACAACCAGATCCGCACGCATAGCTCCATCACACACACACACACACACAGGTGTGTATTTACCCAGAGTGGCATCAGGTCCCAAGCCTGCCGTCTGTCCCACGTAAGGAGCGCCTCCATAGCCACCTGTTTTGCCTTGAGGGCCGAGTCCTGCAGACACCACAGGCTGGCCTCCAGCAGCACCGAGCACAGAACCAGGAGCGACGCCCCCTACAGATAAGAAACAGCTACTGTATTAGAGAGCGTAGACAGGGAGTTCACTTTAGAGCATTTCTATTGGTCCAAAATCTACTTCAGAGAAGGCCCTGTAATGTCCTATGCTGTACCCCGATCAGCTATAACATTAAAACCAACTGACTAATACTGCGCAAGATCTCTTATGTGCCATCAAAATAGCTCTGGCCTGTTGAGGCATCAGACTCCAGGTCAAGACCTCTGAAGGTGTCCTGTGGTATCTGGCCCTGGGACTAACGTAAGTAGATCCCATAAGTCCTGTAAGTTGTGATATGGGGCCTCCATGAGCATCAGCCTTGGGTGCCCACTGACCACTGACCACTGACCACTAGTACCAAAGCTTACCTGAAAAAACCCACAAGACCTGCCTGATGCTTGGGAGATGTTCTGACCCAGTCTCAGATTCCTACGTTTGCCCATTTGTCCTGCTTCAACACCTCCATCACCTTCAAGAACTGACTAGAACCACTGGAACCAGATCATCAATGTTGTGGTTTTAATGTTATGGCTCATCAGGGATGGGACCATGTGACAGAAGGATTAATGGTTTGATTGGTCGATTAATTGCACAATAGCCTATATAAAACAATCATTAGCAGCATTTGATGGAAAAAAACAAGCTTTCTGGCCTGACAGATTCACGCCTGCCCTCTTACCATACTTCGCAGACTTGGCATCTGTGCCAAGGCCAGTGCTTAGTCCCAGTGTTGGAGCTCCAAAGCCTCCAGCTCCCAGACCTGAAGTACAGGGGGCCCTACATTACTAAAGAGTTCGCAAATGCGTGTGCTATAGGTATAAGTAGGTAGCTAATGGTGTAGCATAGTGGGTAATAACACTGCCCTTCACATGGCATGACCAGGGTTCAATTCCCTAGCCAGGCAAGCACACCACACTACACCAGCAGGGCTACATTCACACAGGAGGTGAACTGGCCCAAATCCGATTATTCTCACCATTCTCCAGCCAATGATGTCCCTCCTTCCGGGGGTAAGCCGGATCTGCAGGGGTCCTTATGTTGCAAGACGGGGCCTACACTGATTGAGTTTTAACTAGCTAACATCGCTCCCGTCTCGTTATTGGACGAGATTAGACTTAGGCTTTACCGCTCTCATGTCTCCAGGGTCTTCTGGTAGATCTGAAAATGCTGTCACTGCCATTAGATAACACATCTGTGTCACATATGACAGAGGTCAGAGGTCAGATTTGGGTCACGTTTACCTGCTGTGTGAATGTAGCCTAAGATACTTCAGTGTGGTCAGTGGCCAGGCTGGTCTAATCCGCAGTAAGGTATAGAAACTAACCCATTAAGGATGTAACTGAGCAGATGTCATTATCTACACACACACACACACACACACATCAATGCAACGAGGCCTACACAAGGCCTACATGAGTGCTCACTTAGACTCAGCTCTTACCAGCCTTGCTTCCCAGCCCAGCGGCATCGCCTAGCGTTGCTGGATAGCCAAGCTCTGTAACATAATTATAATTCTCACTGGATTATAATTATGCTGATGTGTTAGTACAGCGAGACTGTGATAAAAAAAAGGCGTGGTCAAACTCACCAGCTCCATAGCCACCATCATATCCATTAATGCCATACACATTGCCGTAGCCTGAGGAGATTTGGGGGAGGGGGGGGGGGGTTACTGTGTTTCAAGCTTAATGTAAACAGAACGACATGATGTTGCATGAGAACCGTGTCTGTGCGCCCTCTGTGCCCTGGTTAGGCTGGTTAAAAACCGAGATGGGGGGAGAGAGTGATAGCAGGGCTTGTGAGTGGCCTCTTGCACACCGATGCAAACACATGCACTCTGATATCGGATAACGGCTAGCAGTGCATTAGCAGAAGACTGTGCCCTCAGCTGTTCCAGCATGAGGCAGCAAGAAGGACTGCAGGGTCCTCTCAGCCCGGCGTAGAAGACAATGCCACACTTCAGCAGGAGATTAAGTCTAAAGTCAGGCCTGCGTGACGTGACTCCTACGGTTCACACTTCAGTCTCAGGAACGCGAAGGGGAGCTCAAAAGTGAGCGGAGGTGTCAGATTAGTCATTGTTTCCAGAAGGTTGTTTTGATGAGGCCGGTTAACCACTAAATCACCCGGAAATGTCACATTATCAGTAAAAGCTGACAAACCACACACAGCACATCTAGCCTTAAGCAGAGCTTTGGAGCTCAGTTCCTATTGATTCGAAGAAGCATGAGTATAATTAATGTGCAATATTTATTATATTTATATATCCATATTTATTTATTTATTTATTTATTTAGTTCAATTCAGTAATCCAGTACTAATAAACAGTAATTCAGCCTTTCTTAACAACAAAAAAAAAACATATGCTATTTGTATTAGGCACAAAAAAGTGTTTTTCTAAAATATACAGCCATTAGTAAGTATCATTTTTGTAAAATGATATGAGACAATATTATTTCTTAACTCTTAATTTTATGTTATTTTTTATTTTATCTTAACTTAATGTTCAACTGCAAGGAACGGCAGAAATGTGCCTGGGCCGAACAGCAGATCTTGTGCATGTGCATGTTTATTACATTACATTGTTATTGTTTTTTACTTGTATTATTTATTTTGTGTATATATTGGTAATTTATCTGTGTTTTGCAGCAGTGCAGTGCAGTGAAGTGCAGTGTCTTGCTATCCCTTTTCTGCTGTGACACTGAGAATTTCCCCACTGTGAGACTAATAAAGTATTATCTTATCTTATTTTCTTATCATATTCAAAAATATTGTATAGTATTTTTCTCCATTAATATTCATTTATTCAATATTTGGTAAAAAAAAAAAAAAAAGTCTGATTTAGAAGTAAAAGTGATTTACTTTTAATTTACACATTTTATTAAATTTTTTCTTTGTAGCCTTCAATATTCTATATAACCTCAACCGCGCGTGTGTGTGTGTAATACAAACATTTGTGGGCCTCCAAACACATTCAATTAGTAAAATGAAATTTTCCATTTGCACATTATTTACAATAATTAAACCCAGAAAAGGTTTCATGCTCCAAAAATCGTTTATAAAAATTATTAAAAATGATTAAAATATAATATAAATATATAATATAAATAAATTTTCTGTATTTTTAAACTTTAAAACAGGGCAGTAAGAGTTAAAGAATAGTATACACTTTTAAATCATGTAATTAGTACCTGGCTAGTTCCACATGTCCATACTGACCAACATGAGACTCTAAAATATCACTAAATAAATGTATTGTTTTTAATCAAGCTTGTATTATTATTATTATTATTATTATTATTATTATTATTATATAGGATTAAATATGTGCCTCTGTTTACATAAGATATATTTATTGTTTTTTTTTTATTTATGTAAAGAAAAATTATATGATTTGTGTGTGTCTCTGAATTTAACTTACCACCCCATTGCACTTACTTGTTTTGTCTATAGCAGAAATAATGTATAGCTGAGTTGGAAAATGATGTTGTTGTTTTTCTTGGAAGGATGAACATATCTTTAATAATGTAGATTTTCTTTTTATTGCAATGTAGAAACGGCACCTATTTCCCTCAACAATGCTTTAGAATTTAGAGGACGTGACTTATTTACACTAAAGAATTGAATTAAGCAACTGTATCGGGGTGCCCAAATATATAACTGTATAACTGTACATGTGTGAAAATTCTGTTTTAGATTTATTTTTAGATTTTAGATTTTTTCAATTTTGAGATTATAGAATATAGTGTAGCACAGTGTTGGAGACAAAAAATGTAAATGGGCATAATGCGATGGGGAGAAATAACAAGATATATAATGGTTGGTGTGGTGCAACAGATAACATCACTACCTGCCAGTGAGCTACCACACCACGTGGGAGACTTCGATTCCCGGTCTGGGTGACTATGCTGCGCTACACCAATAAGAGTCCTTGGGCAAGACTCCTAACACTACATTGGCCCACTCTTGTAAGTTGCTCTGGATAAAAGCTTTAGCTAAATGCCATAAATGTAAATGTAATAGAAATATAATGAAAACAGCCCTACCGGTCTGTTTGCCCACTCTACCAGCTGGATAAACACCTGGACCAAGACCTGAAACAGAGGACAAACCAGCCTTTCCTCACTCCAGCAAACACAACAGATTATGGTAGAACTACAGAACTCTGTTCTCTCAGCAGTGAGTGTCTACCTGTAATTAACTCTATATAACATTAGAATAAAGCCAAATAGACATAAAGTCTGTGGTCAGTGAGAGTGTCTACCTGAAATTAACTCTATATAACATTAGAATAAACCCAAATAAACATCATAGTCAGTGGTCAGTGAGAGTGTCTACCTGTAATTAACTCTATATAACATTAGAATAAACCCAAATAACATCATAGTCAGTGATCAGGTAAAATCATGACCTTGGAAGTTTCATACCTGCTCCATAGCCATTAGTTAGCCCTGCTCCAGGATAGCTTCCTGCACCAAGACTGTATCCTATCAAAAACAAGCACAGTCACGTTTCAACACAGCCGACCTGCCTTTACTCCCATCAGCCAGAAAACTGTGGAGCACAAACATCATGGTATTGTTTAGCTAATAAAACCACAAAGGAGTTTATAATACAAATAATCAGCACATAACCCACCCTAACCCTAACTACCCTACACCCACCCTAACCTTAACTACCCTACACATAACCTACCCTGTCCTTAACCACCCTAACCTTAACCACCCTAAACCCACCCTATCCTTAACCACCCTACACATAACCTACCCTACACCCACCCTAACCTTAACCACCCTACACATAACCTACCCTACACCCACCCTAACCTTAACTATCCTACACATAACCTACCCTACACCCACCCTAACCTTAACCACCCTACACATAACCTACCCTACACCCACCCTAACCTTAACTACCCTACACATAACCTACCCTACACCCACCATAACCTTACCTACCCTACACATAACCTACCCTACACCCACCCTAACCCTAACTACCCTACACATAACCTACCCTATCCTTAACCACCCTAACCTTAACCACCTTACACCCACCCTATCCTTAACCACCCTACACATAACCTACCTTACACCCACCCTAACCTTAACTACCCTACACATAACCTACCCTACACCCACCCTAACCTTAACCACCCTACACATAACCTACCCTACACCCACCCTAACCTTAACTACCCTACACCCACCCTAACCCTAACAACCCTACACATAACCTACCATACACCCACCCCTAACCTTAACTACCCTACACCCACCCTAACCCTAACTACCCTACACCCACCCTAACCTTAACAACCCTACACATAACCTACCCTACACCCACCCTAACCTTAACTACCCTACACATAACCTACCCTACACCCACCCTAACCTTAACTACCCTACACATAACCTACCCTACACCCACCCTAATCTTAACCACCCTACACATAACCTACCCTAAACCTACCATAACCTTAACTACCCTACACATAACCTACCCTACACCCACCCTAACCTTAACTACCCTACACATAACCTATGACATATACTATTGTCCAGATCGTACTCTGTGGCTTTATTAACTGAACTTTACCCAGATATTATACACATCATTAAACAGCATGGTAGAAGAGCCTGTGGGGTAGAAGAGCCTGTGGGGCAGAAGAGCCTGTGGGGCAGAAGAGCCTGTGGGGCAAAAAATCTCATACATGACAAACCAAAGATACTGTGACAATAGCCAGAAAGATGGGGCAGTGATCCAGGGAGGAGGGGGTGAACTAAAAGGCTTCAAGCGCAGACGGAATCGTGTTCAGCAGCACTCCAACTTACAACAGGGAGAAAAGGCAGAAACGGGGAGGAGAAAAGCAGGTGTGTTTCGCATGTCTTAATCAGGGAAGGTGCACGGAGGAGTGTGTGTCCAAGCCATAATGCAGCAGCAGTGGGTCCTGAGTGAAGAGTGGATTTTTACAGACCTAAATCCTTCACTGTGTCGTCAGAGAAACGCTGACCAGCACAGTCCGATTTAGGAAGTTAAAAATACCACCCTGTGGTGGGCATGCATTTGACCGATCGGCCTGTGACACACTTAATAGAGGTTTACCAGTCTTGGACAGTTTGGTGCCCTTTCTGCGGGACAGGGGTCCTCCTGTGCCATATGAATCAATGGTCAGGTCAACATTACAACACCACCAACACAAACCACACTTTATCTGAGGTTATGTGCTACACATTACATCGCCCTGCGTATCTGAAGTTCTTCATAGTATGATAGACTTCTCAAATAACCGATACCCTAAAGAGTTCAACACATGAGCTCCAAAATACAGTCCTGGAAACCCCATGTTTTCCATACTGTTGTGTTTCCCTTGCTGTAACAGGGGGTATAGAGAACGTATTGCACTGCTACGTCCGATAATGAAGTACTCCAGTGTAGGTAGAAGTACCAAAGTACCAGTAAAAGTACCTCCGAGCCATCACAGCACCGGTTATCGCTGTTTCTACACAGCTCCATTCACAATGGCTGTTCCTTTTAAATGATAATTAACCACTGTTCACCCCGCCCACCTCCAATTTCTTATATCCAACTCCCTGCCCCTTTCCGTTCCTCCTCTCTCTGGCTACACAAGTTCTTCTAAGACTTTTAAGTTTCATCTCATTTGTCCCTGTGTTCACTAGCTAAATTACCATTTACTTCACCTTGAGTTCACATCTCTACTTTGCTCTCCCACACCACATCTACAAACTTACATCACCTCTCTAGCTCCCTATTTCTCTTGCTAGCTTTCTCACCCTCACCTGTTGTGAGCCCCCAATTTTGACCCATGGCTGCCTTTTGAAAATGGGTGTGGCTCCTCAGAAGGGGGGCGTCAATGTTACGTCAATGTGCCTGTATGTGTTTGTCATATGAAGCCAAGCCAAATCTAAATGGTGCACTGAATGATCAGTTTTCTGATCTAGGCAACCCACAAGAACTGACAGGATGTGGTGTGGTAGATACTCTAAATCTGGGCTTAAGGCTTGTTAGAGAAGGGAAACTATAACATATGCAGTGCATGGGCTCTTCAGGACTGTGGCTCTACAAGGTTCTGCTTTCTCATACACATGCACATTTCAAGAGACATCTTTACCTTTACCACCTTGTCCATTTACTCCTGCTGGCCCTGGTCCATAACCTACAAAGCACAGCACTCGTGACTGACCACTGCAAGATCAACTGATCAATTTCCTTAACACTGCAATCGATCTAGACCGGTCTATCCAATATTACTTGCTTCTTCACTGCAGGATGCAAAGATATAACAACGGTAGACTAGCATCGCTGCAGGCTCTACTGCTGTCAATACACGCTACAGTATTGATCACTCAAAACTGACCACTCGGCAGAAACACAAGGCTCAATTGACAAGGCTGTGGTGCTTTACCGTTGCTTATAACTCCAGCTCCATTAGGCACTCCCGCTCCTGGGCCGTAGCCTACGGCACACATCTTTAGTTAACTGCACAATGCATCACTTAAGCAGCACTTTCACTTTCATTTTCACAAAAAAATGACAATAATGAGCACACACATGCTGGTTTACCATTAGCTTTAGCTGCCTTTCCATTAACCACTCCAGCTCCAGAGCCGTACCCTAATAGAGACCACAATATGGGTTTAACTTCAACTACAGGAGATATTGTGATATTATAACAGTGCAGAAAGACCAAAAGGCTGCAATTTACCTCCCTGTCCATTGGGACCCAGTGGTGCTGGGGCGTAACCTACAGACCAAGACAGCAGGTACCAGATACAAGCATTTCTATGAATATTTTCCCTATTCTGATTTCTCATAATTCTACTTTTCGGACTTATCATAAAGACAAAACCTCCAACATTCAGCTCATTAAGATATAAGAAGAGATAAAGACACCAGAGAGTTACCGTTGCTTGGGGCACCTCGTCCATTCGGTACTCCTGGAGTCGAAGCATATCCTAAAGACCACAGCACTGGTTACCACTCACAGTATCAGTATCGTGTAAATCCAGACTAACAGAATGAAATGAATGGTGGGTTCCTTGGAATTGAACTGTGGACTATCGCACAAGCCTTTGCTCTTCTGTACTCTCTAAAACAGTCATCGTCAAATGTAGGCTTGCTAGGTTTAAATATCGTAACAACCAAGCCAGCATGCTCAGAGTCTTCCAGATAAATGCAGAAGTTCATCCTTTTACCATTGCCTTTTTCTCCCTGCGAAACGAGCAGTCCTCCTCCAACCCCATTGCCTACAACATACACACATGTCTCAGACATACATACCAACCGCACATACACATCGATTACATTGACATTACACTGGGGGCCATTGAACCCTAACCAATGAACCTGCTGCAGTGATCCAGATGACGCTTGGATCGAGCACCGGACACTGAAGGGACAGAAGAATCGAGACTAATGAAAGTTCTTGAACCATCAGGGCCTATCTACCCTGTCCAACATGCAGGCTCCAGATAGACCGCCTTTCTCCAGTCTCCAGATAGACCGTCTTTCTCCAGTGCACAGATAGACCGCCTTTCTCCGGTCTCCAGATAGACCGTCTTTCTCCAGTGTACAGATAGGCCATCTTTCCCCAAGCTCCAGATAGACCGTCTTTCCCCAGTCTCCAGATAGACCGTCTTTCTCCAGTCTCCAGATAGACCGTCTTTCTCCAGTCTCCAAATAGACAGTCTTTCCCCAGTCTCCAGATAGACCGCCTTTCTCCAGTCTCCAGATAGACCGCCTTTCTCCAGTCTCCAGATAGACCGCCTTTCCCCAGTCTCCAGATACACCGCCTTTCCCCAGTCTCCAGATAGACTGCCTTCCCCAGTCTCCAGATAGACAGTCTTTCCCCAGTCTCCATATAGACCGTTTTTCTCCAGTCTCCAGATAGACCACCTTTCCCCAGTCTCCAGAACCTTCTGGCATCTGAAAGTCCAGGTCGTATATGTTTTGGAGAAGTTTCGACCTGCACATATCCAAGACTTTGGCTCGTGGCTCTTCTCCACTGCTGACCCTAGTGGCTCAAGCAGAAGCTCCACTAGAAGACTACGTCACCTTCACCTCAACCAATCCCCAGCTTCCACCTGTCTTTAAAAGACCTTTACTCACACGCCTATTTCGCTGCTTTTGGATGCTGACATTTTGTACTGTCCCTCTGTCCACCCCGCCACAACTAGTTTGGTCCCACCCGGTTGCCCAAAGGGCTGGCTTCTCAAAGGGCTTCTCAAAGGGCAGGATCTGCAAGGGTCCAGGGGCTTACCTCTTGCTTGCATGCATGCCTCTGGAGTCTTCCGGTGGAACCTTCTCATTTTTTGTGGTTTGATGAGCAAAGCATCAAGATTTTTTCCCACCACTGGTGGGCCAACTGGACCACAACCTCTCTCTACTTGACACAGAGCTCATGAAACAGGTTCAGATGAAGTGGTGTCTCAGTTCTCTTGAGATAAAGAGGTTTAGTTTTGGTGGCCAGGCGTTTTGAGTTGAGTTTTTACACAGAAATTTAAACAATACTCTCGGTTTCCTCCGACTGTGAAGATCTTAAGCAGTATGCAACAAGAGCCGAGCCATTTCGGCCTCCCTCTGATTCTGATCAATCCAGAAATAACGGCTTACACTCAGGACTTTAGAGTCGTAGAGTTTTGTAAGATCTAAACAGACCTGCAGAAAGATTGAGAGCAGCGACAGTCAGCAAGACAACGGGACAGAACCTGCCTGAGCCTGCATGAGGCCGCTAACCATGCCTGCTTGAGCTTCCTGCAACCTCATGGCAACTTGAGGAGCAAAGCCCACAAAGTCTACCCCATCAAGGTCTACCCCATCTCCTCCATTCATAGCTGATTAGCCAAGATCCACTATATGTACAAATGTTTGTGGACACCCCTTTCCAATGAATGCATTTAGGTCATTTAAGTTGCACCCATTGCTGACAAAGACACACAGACACACTTGTCTAGCCTTTTTAGAGAAGGACTGCCAATAGAATAGGACTCTTGGGTGCAGATAAACATCAACCTATTGGCACCATGCCACTTAATGCCAACCAAGCCCAGCATTGAGCTGTGGTGCAGTGTGGAACTACTGTGTTCTCTGAAATGATGGTTGGTGGTGCTCCATCCAATCCTTTTGGGATGAGTTGGGGAGTTGGGGATGCTGAGGTAGGGTGGTGACCATCATCCAACACCCTGACCTCACTAACTAACGTTATTTTATTTTATTTTATTTTATTATTTATTAATGTTATTTGATTTTGTTTGATTATTTAACTTTTATCATCTTATTTGTTTATCTTGTATTTTTATATTAAATATATATTTCAATTTTATAAAGTTTAAATAAAAATAAAGTTTGATTGATTGATTGATTGTTTGATTGATCCTCACAGCAATGCTCCTCTGAAATCCAGCAGAAAGACTTTCCTTGGATAGTAGAGCACTGACAAGCCCAACGGACCAGGGTGAACGGGGAGAGCCTACTAGCTACCAACTACACACAGGTACGGCACAACCGGCCCATCCTTTTGGACTGGTGGTGTTAGCTGGAGCAGGCCGGGATGGTCTGCTCTCCGCTTCAGAGGATGATCAAAAACATGCACATGAACACAAATGCAAATGCACGTTATTAAAAGAGCCATTATCCACATCTACTGACAAAAAGACCCTGCTAACACAAGGAGGCCTGTTTACCCGCACCTGCAGATAAAAGCATGAGATCAGTGTCGGCACCATCAAAACACTTGTGATGTGATCCAGACTGAGAGACGTGGCACACACACACACACACACACACACACATACACATACAGAGTGTATGTTGCTGCTGTTGGACCAAAACCTTGCATCTCCATTTTCCTTGTATCTCATTTTTCACTTCTATGGCTTAATCTGGGGGTCGTTCTTTACATTGTCTCAGAATTTCATTTCATTCATTCCCAATGAGTGTAGAAAACATGGACAGCACAGTGTCTCCTAACAGTGAAGCAACTACAGGTCTAGTGCCTCCGCTGGCCAGTTGCAGTATGATGTGTAGCTCCGCCCATCCCCTTATGTTTCAATGACCAAACTCTGCCCATTTTCCATCTCATTCTCCTCCTCTTTCCATCTCCAGTGTCTCCAAATTCCAGCAGTTAGCTCTCCCTGTGCTAATATCGGCCCATTTTACCCCAGAAATGAGTAAACCCTTACTTTGCTCCATTGTAAGAAGGCGGGGCTACATTTAGGAATAGAGTGATTGACAGACAGCCTCGGCTGGAAGAGGCCGGTTGTCTGCAGCAGGACCTGCATGGTGTCCTTTCTAAAGGTGTGGACCGGCTGGGAATGCAGGGGGAAATCTGCTCTGCTTCTGCGCTGGAAGCTCAATGAAGGCAGTCTGAGACACTGAGGCTTGGTCTGAAAGAATAGGGCGGGTCTACCTAATGAGTCGGCGAGTCTGGCTCCGCCTCTGGTCTCTACTGGACATGTTTTGGTTGCAGTTTTGGCTTAATTTCTATAGAACAGAAAGAACTGCAACCACAGCGTCCATGTTTTCTACAGTCCTGATGAATGGGCCAATAGAAATGCTCCAAAATTGGAAAATCTTGGAATAAGACTTGGAATAAAGTCTTCCAGTGAAAGCCGAGAAGGTTTTTCCCTCTTCTGTAAAGTTATTGTTTTGGAGATGCAAGGCTTTTGCACAACAGTGAGGATATGTGAGTTGGCTAGGAGGGGAGGGCTTTAGTAGGCCAGAGACAAAGGACATCCATGGTCCAGCAATTTACAGGGATGGGCCCTGCCTAAACCCCCCTATTCCCCCAAATACAGTCGTTCAGAAAAGATATATACATAGTCTTATGCAAAAGTTTGGACACATGTGGTCAAAGGACACTTTGCGAGTATGGACACACCCATGGAGCTGGTTTGGGGTGGGGCGCGAATTTGGGATTAGGATTTTGTGCTGGAGTTCTAGGCAGCAGGTGGATGCGTGGAGGGGGAAGGGCAGGGCTGCGAAGGGCAGGGCTGTGAAGGGCAGGGCAGAGAAGAAGGAGGGAGGTGACGGGTGGTGACGGGTGCGACGTTGTTTCACATGAAGGAGGAGTGGGAGAGGCCGGTATATATAGGGCTGAGGAGGAGGAGTTAGGGCGTGGTCCTAACCACACCTCCACAGATTCACTCTTTTTTTATAATGTGGATGCCCATTCATGACCGCTTCATGGGTTTCGGAAAAGGTGGGGGTTCAGAGGTGCCCAAACCTTTGCACAGGCCACACTGATGTTGGGTAAAAAATGTAAGGATTGATCACACGGACCAATGAGAGTCAAAAAACAGAGCCTGCCCAACTTACCGCGCCCAGCGCCAGGGTATCCACCAGCACCGTAGCCTAGCAACAAGACAGGATCAAGGCCAAGGTTAGAGCAGATGGAAATAAACAGGTGATTGCTCCCTCTCTCGCCCGCAAACACTTACGTCCACACTTACGTCCACACATCTAAATCAACAGCATGACATTTAATCAGAGCCAGGGAAGAGCGTCTACCACAATCACAATATGAAATCCTACCATCTTGGTCCATCGCTGGCTCCTTTATTAGACATGACTCACATCTCCAGATGTGTCACATGACCATTAGGAACGGCCAGCAAAAACATGAGCTCACACTCACAAATACACAAACGCCCAGAAAAGAGCACACACTCACCTGGCTGGAGTCCATAGCCATTAGTGTATCCTGTAGAGAAGACACAGATTGGGTCAAATAAGCAAATAGGCCTGGTGGCACTGCTGCAGCAAGAGCTGCGAATAAATACCCATGAAAATGTAATGCACTATTTGGACAAAAGTATTGGGACACCTGCTCATTCATCGTTTCTTCTGAAATCAAGGGTATTAACAAAAAAAGCTAACTGTCTCTACTGTCCCCAGATTGCTGTGAGGGTTTGATTGCATTCAGTGACAAGAGCAATAGTGAGGTCAGCATGTTGAATGACCACCATCCCACCTCAGCATCCCCAGCTCCTCAACTCATCCCAAAAGTATGTTCCTCCACTGCTCCACAGCTCAATGCTGCTGGGGGGCTTTATACCCCTCTATAGCCCACTCCTGGCATTAGGCAGCATGGTGCCAAGAGGGCCATGTTTACTATCTGCTCCAGAGAGTCCTATTCTATTGGTGGTACTTCTTCTCTACAGGGGCTAAACAAGCTGTGTGTGTGCATTTGCACATCTGTGTTTAAAATGGGTGCAACTTAAAGTAGAAAGGGTGTCCACAAACATTTGGACATATAGTGCATTTTGTTATATATGGTCAGTTTGCAATGTCAGATCCTCTCACCTCGTCCTGCTAGCTTTCCTGCCTGAGCTCCCAGGGCCAGTCCCAAACCGTTCCCAAGTCCTACTCCCAGGCCAGCACCTAGAGACCAAGCAAAGCATCAATGATCAATGAAGTCTAGTGTTATTTAGAGTTCTCCTCAGATCAACACCTGGTTTGGTGGTAAATCAGGGCTTAATGATGGTAAATCAGGTGAGCTGCTGCTGCTGCTGCTGATGGAGTTGAACACATCCTCCACGCTGTGCTGGCTGGACTGGGGGGCGTCCAGGAGAAACCTGAAGGAACCGAGCTCTGTTCTTCCGACTAGCTCACCGACAAGATCTCACTACTTTCTTTCTTCAGAATCAGAAGCTCTTGTTTCTCCTTTTTACTGGATTTATGTTCACCTGCTTTATCTGTTCTGATGAGATCTGGAGCTTCTACAGTAAAAACATTCTGATTGCTGAGAGAGATGGTTTATAATAATGGGATTTGGGGCCTAAACCTTACCTAATACACAATACATAAATATATATAAAACATGGACAATAGAAATTAGTGCAAAATGTGCAAAAGAGAAAGTCCAGCAGCTCAAGCACCATCACAATGAACACTGGGGCACCCCAGGGCAGTGTAGTGTACTGAGTCCTCTGCTGTTCACCCTGCTGACTCATGACTGTGTTGCGAAACACAGTTCTAACAGCATCATAAAGTTCCCCGATGATACAACTGTGCTGGGTCTCATCAGCAAAGGCGACGAGTCAGCATACAGAGAGGAGGTGCAGCAGCTGACAGACTGGTGTACAGTCAACAACCTTCAGTGGAATGTAGAGAAGACCAAGGAAATGGTTGTTGACTTCAGGAAATCAAGACAAGACCACTCTCCGCTCAACATCAACGGCTCCTCTGTGGAGATTGTTAAGAGCACCAAGTTCCTTGGTGTCCACCTAGCGGAGAACCTCACCTGGTCCCTGAACACCAGCTCTACAGCCAAGAAAGCCCAACAGCGTCTCTACTTCCTCTGGAAGCTGAGAAAGGCCCGTCTCCCTCCACCCATCCTCACCCTCTTCTATAGAGGGACCATAGAGATCATCCTAAGCAGCTGCATCACTGCCTGGTTTGGGACCTGCACAGCCTCTGACCGCAAGACCCTCCAACGCATTGTGAGGACAGCTGAAAAGATCATCGGAGTCTCTCTGCCCTCTGTCATGGACATTTACACCACCCGCTGCATCCGCAAAGCAACCAGCACTGTGGATGACTCCACCCACCCTTCACATGGACTGTTCTCCCTCCTGCCATCAGAAAGAAGGTACCGCAGCATCCGGTCCAACACGACCAGACTCTGCAACAGCTTCTTCCCCCAAGCCATCAGACTTCTCAACCCAACTCAACTTCTGAACTGATGTCTCTCTCTCTCTCTCTCTCTCTCTCTCTCTCCAACCATTTACCCCAGATAAAATGGGAAGCATTTTTGCACAAAGCATTTGCACTAATAACTTTACTACCTCACTGGGCTCAATATTTATTACACACTGCAGAATTTGCACACTACCCCTAATTATTTATTATTCTCTGTCTGTACTGTGTTGTGTTGTCTGTCCGCACTTGTATTGTGTTGCACTTGTGTCTGTATGCACTGTGTCTGTGTTGCACCATGGTTCTGGAGAAACGCTGTTTCGTTTCACTGTGTTCTCTGTATGTAGTTGAAATGACAATAAAAACCACTTGACTTGACTTGACTTGACTTGAAATGCTGTGCAATGAGCCGGAGTTAAATACACTGTATGGACAAAAGTATTGGGACACCTGCTCATTCACTGAAAACCAAAAGTGTTAAAATATGGCGATCATGCTTCTGTTGGAATAACTGTCTCTACTGTCCAGGGAAGAAGACTTTCTGCTAGATTTCGGAGGAGCATTGCTGTGAGGATTGGATTGCATTCAGCGACAAGAGTGTTCAAGATGTTGGATGATGATCATTATCCCACCTCAGCCCAATCCATCATTCCAGAGGACACAGTTCTTCCACTGCTCCACAGCTCAATGCTGCTGGGGGGCTTTATAGCCTTCTAGCCCACACCTGGCATAGGTGGCATGGTGCCAAGAGGTTTATGTTTATGTATCTGGGGTCCTATTCTATTGGCAGTGGGCTACTCTGCAGGGACTAGACAAGCATTCGCACATCTGTGTCAGCAAAGTGATCGACTTAAAGCAGCTGAATGCATTCGTGAAAGGGGTGTCCACAAATATTTGGACATACAGTGTATTGTAAGTGTTGCATATCCAGGTCTTGTGGCCCTTGGACACAGCTGTGTAAAGAAAAAAGTCCTACCATAACCTCCAAGGGTTCCTCCATAGCCCTGCTTCATGCCTCCTCTGCCGGCTAAAGGCCTGTATCCTCCGGCTTGCAGAGAAGAAGACGAGAACCCATTTTACTCATAATGCAACCATGTTCATACAGGTCCTTCACCATCGGCACAGTTAATGATCTCAACTCACCTCCAAGATAACGACCAGCTGTTCAGAACAGAGGACATAAGAGAGCACTGTCATTATTCAGAACATAATAAAGCAGAGAGGTACAGAAACATCATGAAATTACCCACTGCTGACACAGATGTGCAAATGCACACACACACACAGCTTGTCTAGTCCTTGTAGAGATGTATGGATAAAAAAAATAGGACTCTCTGGAGCAGGTAAATACGAACCTATTGGCCACCATGCCACCTAATGCCAGCCATTGGCTAGAGGGGTATAACCCCCAACCCCCCCCCCCCCCACAATACATTTATTAGAAAGGACGTCCACAAACATTTGGACATATAGTGTATCTATCTACTTATATATGCATGGACTTGAATATGGCCACAAGCATTACAAGGCTCAGTGGTTACAGTGCTGGGTTATTGATCACAGGGTTTCCACTGTTGGGCCTTTGAGCTCCAGGAGTGCTGTAGCACGGCTGACCCTGGGCCCTGACTTCTGGGCTCGGATGTGCTGTTCTGTGCAATACATGCATAATCCTAATCTAACACACAACACACTTCAGCCCATACACACATACACACACACACACACACACACACACACACATTCAATAATGGGATAAATACTTGGGTAATTACTGTGATAAATACAGAATTGAGTAATAGGGTAAATACTTGGGTAATTACTGTGATAAATACAGAGTTGAGTAATGGGATAAATACTTGGGTAATTACTTTGATAAATACAGAGTTGAGTAATGGGGTAAATACTTGGGTAATTACTGTGATAAATACAGAGTTGAGTAATGGGGTAAATACTTGGGTAATTACTGTGATAAATACAGAATTGAGTAATGGGGTAAATACTTGGGTAATTACTGTGATAAATACAGAGTTGAGTAATGGGATAAACACACACACACACACACACATATACACCTATGTCATGGTACGTACTGCCTGCTTTCCCAGGTTTGCCTCCATAGCCACGGCCTCCAAGAACACCAGCACCTACCGAGGAAAGAGTCGACAGAGGACTGAGTAAATGAGAGAGGCCGGCACTAAAGAAGAATACGCAATAATTCTGGGGCACTGTCACAATGTTGACAACACAGGAACACCAACCTCCAGGCTTTGCATTCAGACCAGCACTGCCAAGACTAGCACCTGACAACAGAAATAGAAACAGGTGAGAGGGACAGTAAAGCAGTGTGGCACACTATACATTAATGATGGTCAATAGACCTCTAGCTCCAGTTCACTATAGGTGGAGAATGGGATTAACTACTGGGACAAGTATTGGTATAATCACCAGAACAATCACTGGAACATCTACAAGGATACTGGAACTAATTCTAATTGCAATCTAATTGCAATCACAGTAAGTAGTAATCACAGTAATTACCCAAGTATTTATCCCATTACTCGACTCTGTGTTTATCACAGTAATTACCCAAGAATTTACCCCATTACTTAATTCTGTATTTATCACAGTAATTACCCAAGAATTTACCCCATTACTCAACTCTGTATTTATCACAGTAATTACCCAAGTATTTACCCCATTACTCAACTCTGTATTTATCACAGTAATTACCCAAGTATTTACCCCATTACTCAATTCTGTATTTATCACAGTAATTACCCAAGTATTTACCCCATTACTCAATTCTGTATTTATCACAGTAATTACCCAAGTATTTATCCCATTACTCGACTCTGTGTTTATCACAGTAATTACCCAAGAATTTACCCCATTACTCAACTCTGTGTTTATTACAGTAATTACCCAAGTATTTACCCCATTACTCAATTCTGTATTTACCCCATTACTCAATTCTGTATTTATCACAGTAATTACCCAAGTATTTACCCCATTACTCAATTCTGTATTTACCCCAAAGTCAAGTAATGGGGTAAATACTTGGGTAATTACTGTGATAAATACAGAATTGAGTAATGGGATAAATACTTGGGTAATTACTGTGATAAATACAGAATTGAGTAATGGGGTAAATTCTTGGGTAAGTACCCTGGCTGGGGTAGCTAAAGAATGCAGACTGCTTTACCTCGACTTGGCACTAATCTCCCCAGGGCTCCAGTCTGGGGTCGGACTCCTGATGAAAGAACAAACAAATAAAAACAAATGAATGATGAACACAGAAGGAGTTCAGAGGAGGAATCGTACAGATGCTGTAGTTTATTCAACTGAGGTGACTGTCATTAATAAACCAGTGCCCACGCTGGCTACTGCAGGCAATCAGAGGGACTCCCAATGAGGTAGACAGCAGGGGTCAGCTCTATGAGACAGATGCTGATGTCCAGGCACTGAGAGATAGCTCCCTGATGGTCACTAAATGAAGCATAAATATAAAACTGTGCACAGGCCAGTGCTTCTACATGTCTCATGCCTCTCTGGTTTGTACTCCTGAGAATGACGGCAGTGCAATTTCCACGGCCAATAAAGTATGATGGCTGACGTAAAAGGTGATCAGCTGTGCGGCTCGGAGCCGACTCAGCACAAACTGGGAACAGGCCGCCATTGATGCGCACACACTGGGACAAATGGATGGACTGTGCGCGGGCCGTAAAATGTCTGCGCTCACGGCTGGTCGTCAAATTTTGACCGCCTCCGCCACCTCCAGGCTGAGGCCTGTGATTTCCAGCCATAGTGTCGAGACATGAAATACAGGGAGGGTTTATGCGGCAGCTGGAAAGCATCCAGCTCACTGAGATGTGTCTCCGGAGTGATCCGGTTCCAGAAGCCATTTTTTACCCTCTGTTTATCACCTGTGTCAGAATTCTGACACTGGACTGATACGGTCTGCTCCGGCTGAGATTAAACGGAAACATTTGGACTCATGATAACGGACAGTGACGACACTCCAGCTTCATAGGCAGCGTCTTTACTGCAGCACAGTACTGCAGGCCATGCCACTCAACCCCTAATCTGCCATGCATGCAACCATCTGTGGCTCCGTGTGTAAATGGGGGATTAGGGGGAAAAATCTGTGCACTGAAATACATTTGCTGACGCAGAACTGCTGCACCAGAGTAGGGAATTAATCCATGAATTGCCTGAGATGACAATCTATTTGGCACTGTGAAATAATCCCAATGCTCTGTTGGGATGATTGGCTGGATGCTGGGGTCAAAGCAGCGAAAGCTTGACCAAAGTCCTGCGAGATATCGGTTCATCTGTAGGCCGAGTGCAATGTAAATGTGCAGAACAAAATGGAGAGGAACAGTAAGTACCTTTATAGCTTATCTATATGTCTCCTTCTAACCCCTAATAGACTAGGACTCTCTGGACCAGATAAGCAAGCACCTTTTGGCACCATGCCACCTAATTCCAGGCGTGGGCTAGAGGGGTATAACTTCCCCCAGTAGCATTGTGAAGCTGTGCAGCATTGGAAGAACATTGATGTTCTCTGGAATGATGGATAGATGGCGCTCCATCCAGTACTTTTGGGATGATATGGTGGGGTGGGCATAATCCAACATCCTGACCTCACTAACCCTCCTGCCACTGAATGCAAGCAAATCCTCACAGCAATGCCTCTCCAAAATCTAGCAGAAAGCCTTCTTCCTTGGTCAGTCGAGGCCAAGTTACTCCGACAAAAGCAGGATCAACTCTTTTCAATGCCCTCGATTTCAGAAGAAACAATGAAGGAGCAATGAAAGAGGTGTCCCAATACTTTTGTCCATAAAGTGTACCGTTTCCTATGTGTGTGTGTGTGTGTGTGTGAGTACAACAGATTTGTATTGGTTCTACAGTTATAAAAGTAAAGGTGCTAGAAAGGGTTCTTTGAGCAATGCCATAAAAGAACCATAGTTCTAAAGGTTTGAAGGTTCTTCTATGGCATCGTTCAAAGAACCTTTTGTAGAATCAAGATTTTGAAGAACAACCCGATCCATCTACAAACCCATATGGCTGTACTACACCCCTTCCTTCAAGATTTCATCAGACCACCTCAACGTCTAATCTTCTAAAATGTGTGTACTCTGATCAGCCATAACATTAAAACCACCTGCATAACATTATGTAGATCTCCCTCATGACGCCAGGCAGCCCTGACCTGACCTGTCGAGGCATGGACTCCATTGCAAGACATGGACAACATTAACTTTTTTAGCAGTTGGTGCTACAGTAGCTCTTCTGTGAGCATCAATGAGCCTTGAGCATCTATGGCCCACGTAGGTTCACTGCTTGACCTTCCTTGTAGCACGTTTGATAGGTCAGTACTGACCACTGCGTACTGGGAACACCCCACAAGACCTGCCTGATGTTTTGGAGATGTTCTGACCCAGCTGTGTAGCCATCATGACAAATGTGGGCCCTGTAAAAGAGACTACAAACTGACTACGTATATTCCCAAGAAACCTTCAAGAAACCCTAAGCCCTTCTTAATTTTCAATGGAAGTCAATGTAAAAAGATTAAAGCCCAGGAGCATTTCTATTGGTCCATTCATTCAAATATATATATATATATATATATATATATATATATATATATATATATATATATATACTTCCAGATATAGAACATACAGATATATATTTCAGATCTACCAGTCTGCAGAGTTTAGCTCTAAAGCTAATCTACCACACCAATCTAGTTAGCGAAGGCCTTCATGGGCATCGGTATAGTAGATCTTCAGGATCAGGGTCAAGCACCTATTAGTCTGGACGTTTAGAAGGTCCTCATGTGATACTGTACAGAATTCACTGAGTATTTGCTCTTAATCTCAATCCAACTTCATGTAACGACTTTTTTTTATTAGTCTGGAGGAACAGACGTGTAGTTTAGAGAGCAAGAATTCATCGTTAATTTGACTGAAATATCGGAAACACATAGTAAACCATCTGAAGTTTTTCCATCAGCAGTTTTAATGCAGTATTACCATTCAACATAATGAGTCTATAGACTGAAAGTGACTGTAAGTGACTGAAATACTAGTTTATTACAAATTAAGGAGCATCACACATGTTTAGGATCATCCGATTTTCTTCGGCTCCAAAAACTAACATCCCCATTACCACTGTTTCACCTGTTGTCGATGTAAAAAGTAAATGTAAATGTAAGTCAATGTAAAAAGATTAAAGCCCAGGTCAGTTTGGAGCATTTCTATTGGTCCATTCATTTATAATATATATATATATATATATATATATATATATATATATATATATATATACATTATATACTTACAGATATAGAACGTACAGATATATTTCAGATCTACCAGACTGCAGAGTTTAGCTGTAACTCTAATCTACCACACTGATCTAGTTAGCGAGGGCCTTCATGGGCATCGGCATAGTAGATCTTCAGGATCAGGGTCAAGCACCTAATAATCTGGATGTTTAGAAGATCCTTATGTGGTACTGTACAGAATTCAGCAGTTTTAATGCTGCTGAATACTGCTGAATTCTGTACAGTACCACATGAGGACCTTCTAGTATGAGGACCATCCAGTATTACCATTCAACATAATGAGTCTATAGACAGAAAGTGACTGTAAGTGACTGAAATACTAGTTTATTACAAATTAAGGAGCATCACACATGTTTAGGACCATCCGATTTTCATCTGCTCCAAAAACTAACATCCCCATTACCACTGTTTCACCTGTTGCCCCCCCCCCCCCCCCCGCCACCTGTTTTCCCCTTCCAGCAGCATCCCAGACATCTCAGACGTCTTACCTCCTTGTAAGGTGACCTGTGCCAGCCACAGCACCACCGAAGTCTGCAGGAGTCTCTGTCCCAACATGGCAGCCAACAGACAAGCAGACGGACACAGAGAAGACGGACGGCCAAACGAACGGACGGACAGAGGTGCGGATGAGCTAGCTGGCTTTGGAAACCCGAATAATGGCCAGTCTTAGTGACTGCATGCCCTTTAAATATGCTCCAGACTCCTGTGCCTTCCCTCCACTATAGCCCTGCCTTTCTACGATGCCATTGGGCACCACTTAGCCCAACCATCTGCCTGGTGGCTCTCCTTGTCTTTCTCTACCCCCCTCCTCCTCCTCCACCTCCTCCTCCACCTCCTCCTCCTCCTTCTCCTCCTCCAGAATGGACCAGACAGCCAGTCCTTGTCCAAAGACACTAGGCACATTCTAACTGCTCAGGTGTCTTAACAGGTCAGTGCGAGAGGACGGGGAGACAAAGAGCAAGCCAGGACACTCTGAGAGTTGGGACAGTGAGAAGAAGGGAGAACTAGGAGAAATTCAGAGGGATAGAGAGTAAGATCTACACAACGGGCCTCCACACTGCACTGGAGTGGCCTGGTTTAGATAGATACCTCATTCCCACATCAGTAACTTTATTACTTATATTTTAGAAGGTTCCAGAAGGTTCTCAAATGTTCACAAATGTTTTCGAAGGTTTTAGAAGATTCACAAATGTTTAGAAGGTTCTAGAAGGTTCTCAAATGTTTTAAGAGGTTCTAGGATGTTCTCAAAGGTTTTAGGATGTTTTAGAAGATTCTCAAAGGTTCTCAAATGTTTTACAAAGTTTTAGAAGATTCTCAAGGGTCTTAGGAGGTTCTAGAAAGTTCTCAAAGATTTAAGAAGGTTTTAGAAGATTCTCAAAGGTTTTAGAAGGTTTTAGAAGATTCTCAAAGATTTAAGAAGGGTTTAGAAAGTTCTCAAAGGTTTTAGACGGTTTTAGAAAGTTCTCAAAGGTTTTAGAAGGTTATAGAAGATTCTCAAAGATTTTAGAAGGTTCTAGAAGGTTCTCAAAGGTTCTGGGAGGTTTTAGAAGGTTCTAGAAGGTTCTCAAAGGTTTTAGAAGGTTCTAGAAGGTTCTCAGAGGTTTTAGAAGGTTCTAGAAGGTTGTCAAAGATTTTAGGAGGGTTTAGAAGGTGCTAGAAGGTTCTCAGAGGTTTTAGTAGGTTCTAGAAGGTTCTTTGAGCATCTCAATAAGTTCCTAGGCAAATTCCCTACCAAAGACCAGCTAAGGTCAACGGGGCACAGCGGCCTGCTCGTTCTGGCACAGGGCCTTCTCCAACATGGGCAGCCAAGTTCATGATTTACAGCCGAAGAAACATGGACTGAATCACCATTTCATCCATGGTGAAGTTTTACAACAGACCAAAGGGAAATTTACTGGCAGCCCTGACTCAGCCTTGCCCAACACAGTCTAGTCATAGCTTTCTCCTCGTCATTACAGACCAATCCAAGCCGTCATTGCTTGAATTCATTCATTGTTGCTCATTTCAATGTAAACCAATCAGCCACAACATTAAAACTACGGCCATAAATACTTGCTAAAGATATTGTTGGCAGCAAGTGATTAAGCAGTCAGTTCTGGAAGGTGATAATGAAGGTGTGGAAGCAGGACGAATGAGCAAGCGTAAGAATCTGAGACGAACCAGAGGAAGAACCATACTGTGATGTTCTAGACGAGTCAGACTGGGTCAGAACATCTCCACAAGATCAGGCTTCAGGTCATGTGGGGTGGTGTTCCCAGTATGCAGTGGTCACCATCTGCCAAGAAGGCTCCAACTGCAAAAGGGTCGTGGGTGCCCAAGGCTCCCACCTCACATCTTACAGGATCTTAAAGGGTGTATGAACATATCACTATTGCAGTTTGCAGTACGGTATCGATTCTCAGAAACACAGAGATGTGTTTTAATTAATAGTGTTGAGTTTAAACCCCAACCACTAGAGGGCAGTGCCACTGTTCTGATTGGATAAACAGTCAACTTTGTCTTTTACCCAGATATTTACACAGATAGTTTATACTACGTCAGTTTTCTTAAAATTTGATAAAAAAAAAAAACACAATACACTCCATGGACAAAAGTATTGGGACACCTGCTCATTCGCTTCTATTAAAAAAGAGTATCCCACCTTTGTTTGTCTACTGTCCTGGGATGACAGCTTTCTACTAGACAAGAGTGTTAGTGAGGTCAGGATGTTGGATGATGATCACCACCCCACCTATTCATCCACCTCATCACCCCCAACCACCCCACTATCCATCATTCCAGCTCAATGCTGGGGGCTTCATACCCCTCTAGGCAACATTTGGCATAAGGCATAGTGCCAATGTTTACTATATGCTACAGATAGTCCTATTCTATTGGCAGTACTTCACTACAGGGCCTAGAAAAGCTGTGTCTCTGTGTCACCTCTATATCGCCGGGTTCTTGCCCGTGCACAGCCCTAATTACAACCCTCTGGGTTTGTGTTATTGCCTGAGGCGGCTCAGGATGGGCACCCTGTCGCGGATAACGCACGGCGGTACCGTCTGGAGCTTTCACGGGGCACACAGGTGTGCTTTTCACCCCTTTCACTCCTACAACTTCTACGACAACGTGCCTCTTTAGCGAGAGCTTGGAAAAATCCAGCCAATGAAGGTTTAGTAAACACTAGAGAGGAATAATACAAACTACAGCAGGATGTTGAGACGCACTGAGTTCCACATTAAAAGTGTGTTAATGCTTGTTCTTCATCTAAGGACAGTGCCTGGCAGCCGCTCTCGCTAAATGAAGTCATGTTTGAACAGTAATTCGCAGCATCACTCACAGGCCTTCTCTCCTCAGCTTGTTTGGACGGCTTTTCGGAGCTTTTCTGTTTATCCACTTTGTTTCTTCTAAGCCCTTTTCAGACTTTTAGGAGGCGCAAAGTATGGCCTGCTCAGCGAACGCCCAAACAGGCGTTATTTACAAGCAGTTGTGTTTGGATCAGGCAGTTTTTAGAAGATGTGAATGCGAGGCCTTCACCAGAACCGAGCCTTAGATATTCTGCTTTTTCTCCTTCCCTGCTGGCCCTCACTCAGACAGGACTGAACCTGTTGCACTATTTGGGATGGGGGGTGGGGGTGGGGGTGTGGGGGTGTGGGCGGGGGTGGTTGGGTTGGAGTGTATACGATATGTTAGCACATAGGCCTCACAGGCCTCCAGAGGCCTCGGCTGTAAGTGTATGACTGCAGTATTCAGACTGTATCCATCTGTATCTCTGTTATCAGCCTGTTCTTCAATGCTCGGGACCCCACAGGACTGACCACCACACCAGTCTATGGGTGGTGGGTCATTCTCAGTACTGCAGTGACCCTGACTGACATGGTGGTGGTGGTGAGTTAGTGTGTTAGTAGTGTCTGTGTGTTGTGCTGCTGGTGGTACGAGTGGATCAGACACAGCAGTGCTGCTGGAGTGCTTAAACCCCTCAGTGCCACTGCTGGACTGAGAACTGTCCACCAACCAGAAATATCCAATGATCTCTTCGGGCAATAGTGTGGCTGCAGTGCAGTGTGTAAAATCATGGCAATCATGGCATGATTGTTGGTGTCAGAAGGGCTGCTTTGAGGATTGCTAGACCTCCATATCTGATCTTCTAAGATTTTCTGCAGATGGGAACTGCAGCATTGTTGATGGTCGAGGTCAACAAAGTGAGAATGGTCAGGCTGGTTAGAGTTGACAGGAAGGCTACAGTAACCCAGATAACCCCTCTGTGGTTATCATTATTGTGGAGAGCAGAAAAGCATCTCAGAGAGAAAAACCACACCTCCGTCGGGTTCCTCTACAGTCAGCCAAGACCAGAAAGCTGAGGCTGCAGTGGCTCAGCACAGGCTCATCAACACTGAACAGCTGAGGGCTGGAGAGATGTAGCCTGATGGCCTGATGATTCACAATTCACGATTTCTGCTGAGGAACATCCCACAGTTGGTGGAGGTGGTGGTATAATGGCTACCTCCAGCATGAAGATGAAGCACCATGTCACAAAGCAGAGGTTCAAGTCTCAAACTGGTTTCCTGAACATGACAATGAGCTCAGTGCTCCTCAGTGGCTCCTCCCAGATCTGAGCATCCAATAATAATTCTGAATCATAATTAATAATCAAATTGAACTGGGACCAAATGCACATGCTCATCATTCTTCTGGCCCGTAGGTTCTAGGTTCTAGGCCTCAAGCTGCTGTGCACTTAAACGGACTCCCAGACTCCAACCACAAACCACCCAGAAGGCTGGCACAGAAAAATACACAAACCCAGCCACGGGTTGAGACCTGACGGCCACTGCCGAACCCATTAATGGGCAGATGTGCCATTCCTAAATATCCCACACACGCTTACCCACAGCTTGAGGGAGGCCTAAGGTGGCTTGGCCCAGTTCCACCACCACAGACATGATGGTCAAGTTAAATAATCTGCAGTGGATTCACATTCTCTCACAATTTCAGCACGTGCGAATACTCCGGGCCAAAAATGTGGCAGAAAGCTGGTCCAACAATAAGCTTAAAAACAGGTTTTGTCAAGATATTGACAAAAGTATTGGGACACCTGTTCATCCATTCATTGTTGCTTCTGAACTGAAAGAGAGTAAAATGAAAGATCCTGCTTTTGATGGAGTAACTGTCCCTACTGTCCAGGGATGTGGACATACAGCGTATGACTGTCCGTTTCTCATGAAAGAAAATAGCCTGCAGTGCAAGCAGAGGACAACACCTACAGCCTGTCTAGTAGAGACTGGTCTAGCCCTCCATGTGCTGTGCACTGTGTACAGTGTTAAACCATCTATAGGTGTCACCTGGCCTGCAGCTGTGGTCTTGAGGTGTTGTTGTTCTGCTTCACAAGGTGTATCAAAAATGGTGACAGAACATGGCAGACCCCAAGAAACATCTCTCTCTCACACTCTGTCTTTCTCCAGTGGTGGGGGCTGAGAAAATAACTGTATGAGTGAACTGGAGCTAATATGTTGAGATCAGAACATTATGACCACCTTCCTAATACTGGGAATGTGGAATGGACTGTATTGTGTGATGGACGGTATTCATTGTAGAGGCTACCTGCTTCACAGTGGCATGGCGATTGCTCTGTACCACTCGAGGACTCCTCTATAATGAGCACTTTCCATCCCCTAATACACAGGCCAAGCCACAAGCCACGTCTCGCTAGTGTCATTCGAGCCAAGGGTGCTTATTCCCACTGGTCATAATCTTTTGATATGACTGTGCATACGCCAGCTGTCAATTTTTAGACATGGAACATATATTTCAGCCATATGTCAACAAATACAGCCATATACAGTACCAGTACAGTAAAAACAACATGTGATCCCAATGCTGGGGTGACCTCTGGGGTCACACGGGGGTATCCACCGTAGTTAGGATGCTGTGACTGGGGGGTTTCAATAGGCCTGAGTTGGACGCTGAACTGGAAGGAGGTGATCTGGTCATTTTGGTACATTTTGGTAAATATGTATGTATTAATGTACATCAAGATTAATTGTAGCTGCACGGTTGGACAAAAGTATTGGGACAGCTGCTTATTCACTGTTTGTTCTGAAATCAAGGGGATTAAAAAGAGTTGATGCTGCTTTTGTTGGTGTAACTGTCTCTACTGTCCAGGAAGGAAGGTTTTCTACGAGACATGAACTCAGTTAGTTAGTTCCACTGCTCCAAAGCTCAATTCTGGGGGGCTTTATACCCCTCTAGCCCATGCCTGGCATTAGGCAGCATGGTGCCAATAGGTTCATGTTTACCATCTGCTCCAGAGAGTCCTATCCTACTGGCAGTACTTCTCTACAGAGACCAGACTAGCTGTGACTTTACTATTTAAAGTAGCTGAATGCATTTAATAGAAGGGCTGTCCACAAACATTTGGACATACAGTGTACACCCTTGTTCTGATATCTCTACTTGTGCAAATGGAACACTTCTGTGCTCAGTCACATCCGGCCTGCAGGCGTCCGGTGTCCCGCTGACACACTCAGACAGGGACAATATTGGTGGTGGATTCTTCCATGTCAAAGATTTGCCCAGACATCTACAGCCAAAAATCACACGCCAAATATTCCGGTGTCTCCATCCAAAAAGGACACAGAGGAGAGAGACAGTAGGATGCTCTTCTGCTCTGTGGACTAGGTCCTGAGCCTAATGTAGCGAACAGTAACACCAGCTCATGTCCCACGAATAAGTATATCTAGATAACACACAACAGACACCGATCAGCCATAACATTAAAACCACTGACAGCCGAAGTGAAGAACATTGATGATCTGGTTCCAGTGGCTCCTGTCAAGGGGTGGGACCTACATATTAGGCAGCAAGTGAACAGTCAGTCCTTATAGGTGTTGAAGCAGCGTTGACATTTTGACAAGAACCTAGAACTGTGATGTTCTAGACGACTGGGCCAGAACATCTCCGTCTTGCGGAGTGTTTGCTATAGTCAACCACTGAACCGGAGACAGGGTCATGAACACCCAAAGCTCACTAATGCTCATGGAGGCCCCACCTCACAAGGCCATTACAGGACTTTCAAGGATCTGCTGCAAACGGTGGTCTGAGGTCTTGGAGTCAAGAGGCCTTGATGGGTCAGAGCTGTTAAGGGGTGGATGTACACAATATTAGCCAGGTAGTTTTAATGTTTTGGCTGAGTTTTGGCTGAGTGCTCTACATCTTCTACTTTGGTTTGTCTTCTCCACCACCCTCAACCAATCATGTTGAGCATCTCCTCCCAGTTCTCTGATGACTGAGGCCTATAAATCTCTACAGCTCACACTGCAGTACATCTCATCCCTCTCCATCTCTGAGCAGTATATCAAATATCCTAGACATCTCCACTCTCCAGGAATTTCAAATCAGGGTACAGCTACTGCTGCAGAGATCCTAAATCTTGTAGCTTCAACTGCTCTGGCATGTTACCTCAGATCAGGTCTCCCTATCCTACTCCACCCAGACTTCTGACCTCCTTTCTCAAAGCAACTGAGGAAAATGTTCATCATCCACCCACCGTCCTGCTCCATTTCTCCACACCTGCTGGTGATGAAGGCCCAACACCCAGAGCACATGGTGTGTAAAAGGCACCGACGCAGGACGAGCATCGTAGTTCTGCCCCGAAAACCTGTATACCATTCCATCTGTTTCTGGGAAACCAATGTGTTGATGCTCATTGCTATGGCAATGGTGACTGGCAAGCAGACCACCATAGACACTACACCTGGTCTAAACAGAGTGAGGGTGTCCCAGAAAGAACAGGCCCAAACACATTTGTCTGAGCAGGGGGAGAGAAGCAGGAAAACATGTCCACTAAATATAGGAGCGCTGTGGGATGAAGGTAATGGGTCTCGTTCATCAATATCTTCCTAAAGAGTTATTTCCCCAACCCACTCGTTAGTACTCTCCCCCACATCACACGGAAACACCGTCCACACAATGTGAAATGCTAACTTTGTTAGACGTTGATATGTTGCTGGTTTTAAATCGTGTTGTTAAGCAACCGGAATTCAACGTCTGTCTAACGTTGGAGCTTAATGTCAACCAGATGCTGGTGTTTGAGAGATATGTGGCTTAGATTTCTAACCAAAATTCAACATCTGAACAATGCTGGAGCTTAATATCAACCCAGTGTTGGTTTTTGGCACATATGTGATTTTGACTTCCAACAAAATTCTACATCTGTCTAATGTTGGAGCTTGATGTCAATCCAAAGTTGGTGTTTGAGAGATATGTAACTTTTATCTCTAATGAAAATGTAACATCTGAACAATATTGGAGTTTGAGATCAACCCAGTGTTGGTTTTTGGCAGATATGTGATTTTGACTTCCAACCAAAATTCAACATCTGTCCAACGTTGGAGATTGATGTCAACCAGATGCTGGTATTTGAGAGATAAGTGATTTTGATTTCTAATCAAAAAATTCAACATCTGAACAATGTTGGAGCTTGATGTCAATTGAAAGTTGGTGTTTGACAGATATGTAACTTTGATTTCTAATGAAAAATTAACATCTGAACAATGTTGGAGCTTGTGATCAACCCAGTGTTGTTTTTTTCGACAGAAATATGACGTTGATTTCCAACCAAAATTCAACATCTGTCTAACGTTGGAGATTGATGTCAACCAGATGCTGGTGTTTGAGAGATATGTAACTTTGATCTCTAATGGGAATTTAACATCTGAACAATGTTGGAGCTTGAGATCAACCCAGTGTTGTTTTTTGGCAGATATAAACAATGTTTGAGTTTAATATGAACCCAGTGTTGGTTTTTGACAGAAATGTGATTTTGATTTCCAACCAAAATTCAACATCTCTACAACGTCGGATCTTGATGTCAATCAGATGCTGGTATTTGAGAGATAAGTGATTTCAATTTCTAATCAAAATTCAACATCTGAACAATGTTGGAGCTTAATGTCAATCCAAAGATGTTTTTCAACACATGTGACTGTGACTTCCAACCAAACATCCATTTAACATGGATGTAACTTTGATTTCTAATGGAAATTTAACATCTGAACAATGTTGGAGCTTGAGATCAAACCAGTCAGATATGTGATATGTGACTTTTACGCTCAACTCAAATTTAACATCTGTTCAACGTTAAAACTTCACATCAACCTGATGTTCAATTTAAATTAAATTCATCTTTCTGACATCAAATTGGTGTCTGGGGCCTCCTGGGTATCCTGACCTCCTCTGATCACTTACTAAAAACGTGACAAATGATCCAAGCTCACAGACAGTGATGCTATTTAACTGCCTTTTAAAAGTGTCTATCTACAGATCTCTGTAGCCACAGCCTTATGTCCACCAGACTGTGGGCATAAACGCATCTGACTGTGTGCCAACGTGCCAGACATACTGAAACCGAGGGAGGAGCTCACTTAGAACAAAAAAATGAGGAGAGGAAAATACAATGAGTGCGTGTGTTTGTGTCTGAGAGACGGCTTGTTCGTGTTAACTCCTTCTACGCTAGGAGGATACGGAAAGTCTGACAGTGAGACGTGTATGCGAGCCAGTCTGCTAGAGATCTGACATAGCGCCACACTCAATGAGGCCTCGCCTCCTACTAGACCCTCTCCTCTGAAGCATCCTGAGCTACGCTGCAGTGTTTTTACAGGCCCATTCCGTTCCTGTGTGTATATGTGTGCTATGATGAGAGTGTGTCCACACACTAAGACAGAGCCCCTGCCCACAATAACACCGTCCCAGACGGCCAGACGAACGTCCTGCATGACTGGCTAACCCTCGGCCAGCCTCCACGCCTGTTTGAATTGGAGCTGGGTGCCGTGCAGAGATGCTAAACACTCCCCTGACGGCATGTGCAGCAAAATTCACACCCCAGCTTGGCCTCAAAGGCCAATAGTGTCAGACTGCGAAAAACAATGATAGCACCTCAGTTGCACCTATCAGCTGCCGTGCATGCACAGCCCACATGCATGCATTAGCAAAGCTAACGTATCACATGAGAGAAATACATTTTACACACATCTACTAATAAATATGCAGGAATCCTGACGATACACTGCATCACAATGCTACATCCAAAGCCTATGCAATGAAAAATCTCCATTGGAATGCGGTGTGGTGAGGGGGGCTCCCAGGGATTTTGGACCCTATTAAAATGTATTACTCTAGGCCCCACAACTCTAACAATGCACACAAAACAAAAAACGGTAAGTGTAGCTTAAAGAATTCACTGGTATGAATGAGAGAGTGTGTGTGGTAGGGCCCCAGACAGCCAGCAGAAAAGATGGAAAAGGTCTAAACATTAAAATCAACACAACCCAACTACAAATACACAAAAATGTATGAGACATGTTTGGCCAGGTCATTCCTAAAAACATATAGCATACATAAACACACAGCGCAGGGATTCCACAAGGTCAGTCTGTCTGAAAAAAACAAAATCAAATGACCGAATGGATTCTGCTTCTGCCACAGCTCACTGAACACCAGGCTCTGAAAGGTCTCTGAGTGCAGGAATGAGCTTCCCCAGAGCGATCTACAGAGGAGGTAAGCAGAGTGGACATCACGTGTCCTTCTCACTGCTACAGCTAATGCCAAGGACGTTCTACTTGGACATGGTTACACAACCCGAAATCATCAGCTATGGAATTTGAAACAACTTCTTAATGTGACTTTTATGTTTAACCTAAATGTAACATCTGTTCAACGTTAGAGCTTGAAATCAACCCAATGTTCTTTTTGATGGATATGAGACTTTAATGTTAAACCCAAATTTAATGTCTGTTCAATGTTAGACCTTGATATCTGACCATAATTTAACGTCTCTTCAACGTTAGAGCTTGACATCTGACCCAAATTTAATGTCTGTTCAATGTTAGACCTTGACATCAATCCAGTGTTGCTTTTTGATGGATATGAGACTTTGAGGTCTAACCCAAATTTAATGTCTGTTTAACGTTAGAGCTTGACATTTGACCCAAATTTAACATCTGTTTAACGTTAGAGCTTGACATCTGACCCAAATTTAATGTCTGTTTAACGTTAGAGCTTGACATTTGACCCAAATTTAACGTCTGTTTAACGTTAGAGCTTGAAAACAACCCAATGTTGCTTTTTGATGGATATGGGACTTTGAGGTCTAACCCAAATTTAATGTCTGTTCAACGTTTGAGCTTGACATCAATCCAATGTTGCTTTTTGACAGATATGAGACCTTTATGTATAACCAACATTTAACGTCTGTTCAACGTTAGAGTTTGACATCTGACCCAACTAATGTCTGTTCAACATTAGAGCTTGACATCTGACCCAAACGTAACGTCTCTTCAACGTTAGATCTTGACATCAAAGCCACCAATGCTTTTTGAAGGAAATAAGACTTTTGCTTTCAACTTAAATTTAACATCTGTTCAATGTTGGAGCTTAAAAAACAATTCTGGTTCTGCCACAGCTCACTGAACACCAGGCTCTGAAGGGTCTCTTCTCACTGCTACAGCTACTGCCAAGGAAGTTCAACTTGGACATGGTTACACAACCCAAAATCATCAGCTACAGAATCTTAAACACCTTTTAATGAGAATTAGACTCTACCACTTCATTCAAGGCCTTTTTCAAATTCTTATGTTTTTAATCAGCCTCTGCCTTCTGAGTTCTACCATTCGTCTCGGACACTGAACCTCAGCCAGAGCTCCAGGAGAGCCAGACAGGGCTTTACACTGTAAACTGTGAAAGACTTGTGTTTATAGAGTTTGCTAATGAATTAGAGATGTGTACAAAAAGTAGATATTCTGAGGTCTGGATGGCATAGAAGGCTGTTAGTCTAAATAAAAAGTGCTTAATGCAGAAATTCTGTAGCACTGTAGCACTCTTTAGTGAGAGTGAAGAAGCTGGAAAAGACACTTCATGGAAGAGCATGGAGCTCTACTGCTGCTATCTGGGGTTTGGCGCAAGCGATCGTAGCCTGATGTACTTAATGCGGAAACCAAATTTCAGACGCGTTAGCTCTACGTGGAAAGCTTCAGCTGTACGCCATCAGCTACATTTATATTTAAGGCATTTAGCAGACGCTCTTCTCCAGAGTGACTTACAAAAGTGCTTTGCTATTTACCCAAGAAAAACCTCAGCTAGTTAGAAAGTCAGTAAGGTGACCATAGTACTCTGCTATTCACCCAAGTCCTCTCAGAAGAGGAGGGTCTTCAGTCTGGGTTTGAGGACAGCGAGTGTTGGACTCTGCTGTTCGGACACCCAGGGGAAGTTCGTTCCACCACTTCGGTGCAGGACAGAAAAAGTCTGGACGCTTGTCTTCCGTGGATTTTGAGGGATGGCGGGTCGAGCCGAGCCGTACTTGAAGCTCAAAGGGCTCTTGGTGCAGATCGGCTTTTGACCATCGTCATCAAGTACGGAGGGGCTGGCTGGTCCGTTGCTTTGTAGGCCAGTGTCAAGATACAGCTACAGAAAGCCAGTGAAGAATGGAATTTAGAAACATTGAAGACGACCCGTGCCGCTGCATTCTGGATAAGTTGCAGGGGCCTGATGCTGCGTAAAGGGAGACCAGCCAGAAGAGATCTGCAGTAGTCAAGTCTGGAAGTGACGAGAGACTGAACGAGCACCTGGGCGACTCTCTAGAGAGGAAGGGTCGAATTCTCCAGATGTTGTACAGGAGAAATCTGCAGGACCGAGTTACGTTTGCAACATGACTTGAGAACGATAACTGATCATCCATGACTACACCAAGGCTTCCAGCTTCTGTAGCTAGCAACGCTAAGTCAGCAACAGTGCTGTGCCCTTTAAAGGCACCCTTGAAAGGAAACTGTATTGATCTTGACATATCAGGTTCTATGCCACACTAAAAGCTAAGACTAGCCAACTAGGGTTGTCACCTTTCAGCAATGAAAATAAGGGATGCCCACCATGGCTCCTCTGGGCCATAACCACCACAGGCCCGACTACACACAATTTTAGGAAATTCTAGGAAATGTATTAAAGAATAAATGCTTTCTCTTAACTAATGTATTTATTTACTAACTATTATTCCATTAGTATGATTTGGTCTTTAAATGGCCATTTATAATATTTATTAAATAAATGATCATTCAAAACTCACTTTAAAAACTCTACATCCTAAACAATCAATCAAACCACGATACTCTACTAAAATAAGCCCATTTTACAATTTGCCTTGTGAACATCTGTGCCTCCTCCCACTCACATCTGTATTGGACATTTGATGGAAATACGGAACAAAATTGGTTCAATACAGGACGCAACATTTTTTTTTGCATTAAAGAGCCCAATAAAGGAGGATTCTGTATTTTACGGGACGGGTGGCGACCGTATAGCCAACCAGCTACGATCTCTTCAGCTAAGCTCAGTGCTCAAAGTGCACAAAAAAGTGCCAGTACTTCCCTTATTTAGATGTTGCCCACCCAGTCATTAGCACACTGAGATGCTGGAGCTGTCGTCTTGCTGCTTAGACACGCGATCACTCAGGTTTGTGGACGGTGGAGCAGATGGACGCTAGCGTTTCAGGGAGCTCCCGTGTCTGTGTTACCTTCTGGCTCTCTACTTTTAACTGGGCTGTTATAGTCAGACCTGCCGGAGTCGTCAGACACAATCTGATACTGCCCAACATTCTCTGCTCTCTATAAAATTCCTTTTACCTTCTCCGAGTAAATGGCCACCCAGCCCGACCTGCTGGAAGATTGCCCGCTGAGATCCCCTCTACCTGCGTCAGACCAGATGCCACCTACCGGACTAACCAGCAGGCCCCCCACCCACCACCACCCATAGCAGACCAGCGGCACATCCTCCTACCACTGCTACCTGTTTAATGACCATGTTAAAACCTGAGTGGACTCGTAACTATCTGCCACTGTTAATATCACCTCTATTAACTATCTGCTGTATCTGGTTTTTATCAATAATTAATAAATAGTTCTGATCAGAGGAGGACGGGTCGGGTCCCCCTTGTGAGTTTTGGTTCTTCCCAAGATTTCTTACTCCAGCTCTGAGGGAGGTTCTCCTTGCCACTGTCGCCGTTGGGGCTCACTGGGGGTCTTTGATCCTTCATGTCTTCTTATGTTATTTCTTTTTTTCTGTCTTTTATTAATTACTAATCATGTAAAGCTGCTTTGTGACGACAACAGTTGTAAAAAGCTCTACAAATAAATCTGACTTGACTTGACTTGACCCCCTACCCCACCGCGTGCCCCTGGTTGGAAAAGAAGCATGAAGTTCTTGGTTTGCTAATGGCGAATTACACCTAATTAGCACACTGTTGCTAAAGGCTGCTAATAATATGTACAGTGGAACAGTGTGGCTGACTGACTGACGTCCAGCTCTATGTTCAGCATGACCAGCATGTTCTTCATGCTTGCTTTACCCCTGCAGGATTTACCCAGTGCTCTAACCGTGCTAGCTAACTAACATTTCTGGAGAACATCACGTTCTATCTTAGTGTGCTAGCGGCATTGTGACATTGAGTCAAGACAAGCCAAACCAATGATATTCACCATTAGTGTTGGACACAGATGGAATTTGGCCTCCACCTTCAACCCATACATGCAGTGAAAACACACACACACACACAGCAGTGATGGTGAGCAGATGTGCCCAGAGCTGGCAGAGGCAGCTACTCCAACAAAAGCAGGATCAACTCTTTTAAATCCCCTTGATTTCAGAACAGACAATTAATGCGTCCCAATACTTTTGTCCACATAGTGTATATTGAAGGATTTTTCTCCTTGATCATTTAAAAAAATTAGTATATTTTTTTTTTTTTTTTAACACATTCTGATCCTCTGCATCTTTGAACATGAAGTGAGGCCTATGTGCAGGAACATGCAGATCACCTGATCTACCACAAGATGGCGCTACAGCACTATTGCATCCTGTCTGAAATCAAAGTACCAAAAAATATTAATTTTCATAAATATGTTAGAGACACTTCAGTAATAGGTCTAGACCTGATCTGGGACTTGTAGTGTATCCAGCAGCTTTCAGCATTTATACTGAAGTGTGTTTAGACTCTTCTCTATTTGGATCCTTTTGGTCTCAAATATTTAATTTTTAAAAAATAATTGTTTTGTTTGTTTTGTTTTTTTTGCAGTTTTTCACACTTTTGACATACCGTGAATTCAGGCATCCATCGCTGCAGCGGCCAGGGAGCAGAGAGGGGAGCAGAGAACCAACCCTGTCATCAATAGGCCCGGCACTCGGCACACCACTGAGCCACCGCTGTCCCGTGCATCTCCATCACGAAACACCTGTGAAACATCGCAGTAAAAGCATTTACTGGACTAATGAGCTGCCACTCCCACCTTCCCAGTCACACACACTGCCACTCCCACCTTCCCAGTCACACACACTGCCACTCCCACCGTCCCAGTTACACACACTGCCACTCGCACCCTCCCAGTCACACACACTGCCACTCCCACCGTCCCAGTCACACACACTGCCACTCGCACCCTTCCAGTCACACACACTGCCTCTCCCGCCTTCCCAGTCACACACACTGCCACTCCCACCGTCCCAGTCACACACACTGCCACTCGCACCCTCCCAGTCACACACACTGCCACTCCCACCCTCCCAGTCACACACACTGCCACTCCCACCCTCCCAGTCACACACACTGCCACTCCCACCGTCCCAGTCACACACACTGCCACTCCCACCCTCCCAGCCACACACACTGCCACTCCCATCCTCCCAGCCACACACACTGCCACTCGCACCCTCCCAGCCACACACACTGCCACTCGCACCCTCCCAGTCACACACTGCCACTCCCACCGTCCCAGTCACACACACTGCCACTCCCACCCTCCCAGTCACACACACTGCCATGGTCCTACAACTTAGGCCTACTGGAAGCCGTCCAGCCACATCATCCTAACCACTGTGGATGTCCCCAGTGTGTCCCTATCTCCCCCACCCTGTCCTACACTACTGTAGCTTCACCTAAACAGAATTCATTCATTTTACTTTTTAAATATTTTATTAATATATGGTCGCTGTCATGCACAAACCTTGTATCTTCAAAACGTCAGCTCTACAGGAGAGGGAAGTCTCAACTTTCAATGGAAGACAATGGAAAAAGAGTTGTATTATATTTTATTAATATTTATTATTATTATTAGATATTATTTTAGTCATTTTGGAGCATTTCTATTGGTCCGTTGATCACAAAGTTTTAACAACTGTCAGATTTACTTTTTGCCAAAATGCTGGATACACTTAAAGCCCCAGAGCAGGTCTAGACCTTTTAGGCCTATAACTGAAGTGTCTTTGTAACATTTTATAAAGAACTAGATGTTTATGAAAATGTATATATTTTATTTAATTACATTACATTATATTACATATTACATTATATTATTACATCAATTTCACACAGGATGCAATAGCACTGTAGCTCCATCTTGTGGTAGATCAGGTGCTCTGCATGTTCCTGCACATAGGCCTTACTTCATGTTCAAAGATGCAGAGGACCAGAATGTGTTTTCTTCTAAAAATGTATATATAATTATTATTATTTTTTAATCCTTTAATATACATGGACAAAAGTATTGGGACACCTGTTTATTAACTGCTTCTTCTGAAATTTAAGGGTGTTAAAAAAGAGCTGATCCTGCTTCTGTTGGAGTAACCATCTCTACTGTCCAGGGAAGAAGACTTTCTACTAGATGTTGAAGAAGCATTGCTGTGAGGATTTGATTGCATTCAGTGACCAGAGCTGCGTTAGTGAGGTCAGGATGTTGGATGAACATTACCCCACCTCATCATCCCCAACTCGTATAAACTGGTGGAGCAATTCTCTGGGAATAGAAGTTTGTAAAAACACATATGGCCCTCCGGCGGAAGAGTATAGGAAGGTGTGTGTGCTGAGGTGTGTGTTCGGGTGTGTAGACCGCTCAGGTGTTGTAAACAGCACCATGTATGTAAATGAGGGTACAGTGCAGGAGTGAGTAAAGGTTAAGGGTTAAATATTAACTCTGCTGTTAGCGCTCAGGAACACACACACAAGGAAGAATAGCAACACACACACACACACACACACACACACACACATACACAGCTTGTCTAGTCCCTATAGAAAAGCATTGCCAACAGAATAGGACTCTCTGGAGCAAATCAACATGAACCTATTGGCACCATGCCACCCAATGCCAGACATGGGCATGGGGTATAAAGCCCCCCAGCAGCATTGAGCTGTGGAGCAGTGAAAGAACTGTGTTATCTGGTGCTCCACCCAATACATTGGGATGGGATGAGGTGGGGTGCTGATCATCCAACATCCTGACCTCACAAACGCTCTTGTCACTGAATGCAATCAAATCCTCACAGCAACGCTCCTCCAAAATCTGAGATGGAGAGAGTAACCCAGACAAAAACAATGACCTGGTGTCCCAATATTTTTGTCCATATAGTGTATCTCTAGCCTAATGGACTAGGCCTAGTTTTTTTATGTTGTGCATTTGGTCCCCACAATGACTGAAATACAAGTCTGCATGAACACCTGCATGTGATCACGTAGTCAAAGTTCAGGGAGGTTGGCTAGCGTGCGCACTCATGCCTTCACCCATGCCAACCCAGCTCTCCGTCCACCTGCTGCACTCCAGCCCACTTCACTCCAGGCCGCTGCACTCCAGCCCACTGCACTCCACCAAATATAAACTTTATCACATAAGGCGGTGGGACGGCCTGGCGGGGAGGAGCCTGCTGGCAGACGGCAGGACAGACTGAAGGACAAACAGGCAGAGGAGAAAGAGAAAGTGGACTGGAAGTCGACCACTAAAGCAAAGATCCGGACAGTCCCACCTGATCTTCCGTGAGGAGGAAAGTGTGAGTGTCTCTGTTTCTTTACTGCAGCGTTTCTCAGAGTAGCGCAGGAACACAGTCGCAATATTTCCTTCCTCAAAAGAAACATGACACATGACCCCCACCGAGGAGCTTGTTTTTCTCCTGTGTGACAAAGCTAATATTACACCAAACCCAACCGCACAGACTTTTTACTGCATGCAATGTTAAAATTTCATGCTTTAATAGTTGACCTTTCAGGTCACACAGTAACCTTCTGAATGAAGGACGGTGTTGATTAGGCAGCCTAAAGGAACTCTAGTAGGCCTCTGCCTAAGATTAATGACTTTTCTGTGATGCAAAAGATATTTGCATTTATAAATAAAGCTGCTAATTAAAAAATAAATAAATAAATAAATAAATAAAAAGCTGATATTCACTCCGTTAACAATCATTAGGCCTTTAACTTTGTTAAAAATGTGCAATAAACTCTAATAAAGTACTAATTGGCCCAATATTGTAGACCCTAATGTGTGTGTGTGTGTGCATTTGCACATCTGTGTTCAGCAACGGGTGCTTAAACTTAAAGCAGCTGATTGCATTTGATAGAAGGGATGTCCACAAACTTTTGGACATTGTGTATTTCACTGGGTTTATTAATTAAGGGTTGGTTAAATGGAAGATAACAGTACTGCGACACGCTCGCTGTGCTTAACCTGACTAATATACTAAAACTGACCATATAAATAAATAAAGCAGGGGGAATACGCTCAAGTGTTGTTTATTGTCTGGCCTGCAGAAGGATGGCTGCGTCTGCTTCGTCCATGGTGGCACGGCGGGTCCTCGCTGCTGCATCACATGGCCAGGAAGGAGGAGGTCTGCTGTTTATGACTTTTTATGCAAACTGTGTGTGTGTGCCCTTACTTACACTGACCATGTAGCTAATATCAAAACAACTGTTCTTAAACAATGTGAGAATGACCTTTGTGACTGTGACTGTGTTTTCATACACATGTCATATGCAGGTTATACACAGTCATACGCAGGTCATACGGAAGTATACACAGGTCATACACAGTCATACGCAGGTCATACGCAGGTCATACGCAGGTCATACGCAGGTCATACAGAAGTATACACAGGTCATACACAGTCATACGCAGTCATACGCAGGTCATACAGAAGTATACACAGGTCATACACAGTCATACGCAGTCATACGCAGTCATACGCAGGTCATACGCAGGTCATACGCAGGTCATACGGAAGTATACACAGGTCATACACAGTCATACGCAGTCATACGCAGGTCATACAGAAGTATACACAGGTCATACACAGTCATACGCAGTCATACGCAGGTCATACGGAAGTATACACAGGTCATACACAGTCATATGTAGGTATACACAGGTCATACACAGTCATACGTAGGTCATACACAGGTCATACACAGTCATACGTAGGTCATACACAGGTCATACACAGGTCATACGGAAGTATACACAGGTCATACACAGTCATACGTAGGTATACACAGGTCATACACAGTCATACGTAGGTCATACACAGGTCATACACAGTCATACGTAGGTATACACAGGTCATACACAGTCATACGTAGGTCATACACAGGTCATACACAGTCATACGCAGTCATACACAGGTCATACGGAAGTATACACAGGTCATACACAGTCATACGTAGGTATACACAGGTCATACACAGTCATACGTAGGTCATACACAGGTCATACACAGGTCATACGGAAGTATACACGGTCATTCACAGTCATACGGAAGTATACACGGTCATTCACAGTCATACGGAAGTATACACGGTCATACGCAGGTCATACGGAAGTATACACAGGTCATACACAGTCATACGTAGGTATACACAGGTCATACGCAGTCACACACAGGTCATACGGAAGTATACACAGTCATACGCAGGTAATACACAGTCATACGCAGGTAATACACAGTCATACACAGTCATTCACAAGTCAAACAGTCATGCACGGTTATACACAGTCATGCACGGTCATGAAATGCTTTAGTTTATTTGCAAAGCTTAAAACAAAGACAACACTATGCAGGGGAGGCAAAAATGTTATTGTAATTATTATTGTAATTAATTTAATTCTAGTACCTTTAATTACTTTCATATTTTTTTTCAGTTGTTTAATTTAGTTCAGCTTTATTGTAGCTCACTTTTCTTTTGTTTTAAATTATATTATTTATAATGAAGAAGAATTTACTTTTAAAGTTAATTTATATTTTCACTTTTTATCATTAGATCTCCTGTTTTTGGCCTTGTTTATTTTATTTATTCATTTGTCTCTTATTAACATCGCATTTTCTTGTTTTCCTGCTAATTCAATTTTAATGTCTTCATTTTATAATCTTGTGAGCTTCAATATATTTTGCATATTTTGACCTTTTTATTTCCTTAAATTTGGGCTTACTTATTTGTGTCATTTATTTGTTAGTTTTTTTAATTCATTCTTTATTTTTGTCTCCCAGTAATTTAATCTTAATTTATTCATTTCATTCCCTTTTAATCTTTAATTCTATTGATTGTTGTCTTTTGTAATGTTTGTAATGAGATGTATTACTTTGATTTTAGTTTAAGTTGATTAAATATTGAAATTAAGGGTCATAATCACTTGAGAGGAAATAAATAAAGAGATAATTTTATATGGAATCATCAGTAATAAAAGTTATGTCAGCGTGTGAACTGAATGTAAAAGTAATGTATTAGATTACTATGTAATTAATTAAATAATAACATTAACATTTGATAATAGAAATCGCAATAATAACTGAAGCCTGTAACTAAGTCACAAATTACATCAGCTTACACTACATGACCCCCTTTTTAATCCCACCAGCTACTTTAAGGGGCAATTGAGAACATAGGCACTCATGCTGGATCCAGTGTACACCAGTTCAAAACCAAGATCCAGTTTCTAAGTGAATTAAATGCATCTGCATGTTTCTACTCCATCAGACCCAAACCCTACAGAGGTTTAACCCTCTAGAGGACGTGTCTGAGCTGCAGAAAGCCACGCTTAACGACCAGCAGCAGATTTAATGCACTAGCCAGCTCACAGGTTGTGGAGTCCTGGTGACCTTCAGTGCTAACGGGTTTTCTAAACCATCTGCACACAGCAAAGACCTGGAAGATTCTGACGTACCTGGTGGCCCTGCCCGGTGTGGGCGTATGCATGGTCAATGCATATCTGAAGATGACCGCTCACTCCCATGAGCCACCAGAGTTCGTGCCATATCCACACCTGCGCATTCGCACCAAGGTGAGCACCTGCTTGACCTCCCTCTGTGTGGAGAGCGAATACAGAGGCCGCTACTGTGTTAATCTAAATAAAATGTGTCCAAATATTTTTGGACACCCTCTTCTCGTGAATGCATTCAGCTACTTTAAGCTTTATGTTGCACCCGTTGCTGTTGTCTTGTCTGGTCCCAGTGGAGAAGTATTGCCAAAAGAATAGGACCCTCTGGTGGACTCTCTCAGATAAACCAGATGAACCTATTGGCAACATGCTGCCTAATGATCAGGGGTGGGCTAGAGGGGTATAAAGACCCCCGGCATTGAGCTGTGGAGCAGTGGAGGAACTGCAGTGTTCTCTGGAATGATGGATGGTGATCCAGCCAATACATCTGGGATGGGAAGTTGGGGATGAAGAGGGGTGGTGGTCATCCTGACCTCACTAACGAACTTACTGCTGAATGCAATCAAATCCTCACAGCAATGCTCCTCCAAAAACGTAGTAGAAAGGCCTACTCTCTGAACAGTAGAGACAGTCCAGGCAGGATAATGAACGTTAGATGACAGATGTCCCAATACTTTTGTCCATTTAGTATGTGTGTGTATATATATATATATATATATATATATATATATATATATATATATATATATATATATATATATATATATATATAGAAAGATCAAAGCTTCTGTGTTGTCCCTCTCTCCTCCTGTCTTACAGCCCTGGCCCTGGGGTGATGGAAACCACTCTCTTTTCCACAACGCTCACACCAACCCCCTGCCCACTGGTTACGAAGGCAGCCACCACTGAGTGCATCGCCCCCTGGTGTCCAGATTTACCTGCGCACCCTAAAACCTGCCCCTACTCTCACTGCTCAGCGGCTCTGAGCCTGAACGGAGAGAGGAGTCGTCAGCTTTGACGCAAATAAAGCAAATTAATTTCTTTTTTTGTAAACATGATGAAGTGCTTAAGTGTTTGACGAAGTCAATAAATAATCAATATATATCATATCAATATCTTACTGCTGTTCTTTTTAAGTGTTAGCTAGCATCATTTATGAACACGGTCACTGCTGTTAGACACCAAGGACAGACCGGCTAAAGACAGGCTAGGCCTACAGTTAATAGACTATTAAGACAATATAGGGGAGGAGCTTTCCAGTGGCAGGCATAGAAGGCCATTCCAGCCACCTATTAAAAAATAATCTCAGAATTTTATGTGTATTATGAAGTAAACAGCTGTAATTACTGTGAGATTTCATTATTTCGCGGCGGTAAGATGCTTTCTTAACATTGTGAGAAATGTATTGTGAGCTATAAGTAAACCAGGCATGCCTAATTTTGCCGGATCGGACCGCCACTGGCTGCAGAGAATCGTCAATGGAGATTTCAGGGCCTGAGTGTCTGCTCATTATCCTGAAAAAGGTTCTGTGGCGTAAAATAAGCATTTCCTCTGAGCCCGCCTGGTAAAGGACTCCAGCCACCCTCAGAGCCTTAAGCCGTAGGCCACACATTTACCAGTGTTGAGATGGGAAAGACACAGGAGGCCCATCAGCATGGCTTCTGACTAACTGAGGCATAGCAATGCTGAGCAGTATGACCTCACACCACTTCCCTTAACAATAGTAAATACAGCCAGGAGACCCAACCTCAGCTTACCTAAGATTACAGCTCCTCCCAGCAGCACAGAGACTTGTTAGCTTTGTGGCTAATTGCAGTCATCAGAGAGCCTGTACCAGAAAATGTCTCTACAAACAAAAATGGAAGAGGACAAAGAGGAAACAGCACTCAGCTGTAGTGCAGAGGCTTTTTTAATTCAGATGTTTCATGAGAACAAAGATTTCAGTCATTTTGGCCTAATTATATTAGAGTATTATTTGTAGATCATCGCCGTCAAGCAAAAAAAAAAAGCCGCATCTTCAAAATCTCTCAACTTTTCAGGAGAAGGAAAAAACCTTCTGAGGTTTTAATGGAAGTCAATGGAAAAATATTTCAGTCCAAGTCATTTCGAAGCATTTCTATTGGTCCGTTCATCACGGAACTGGGAGATAACGTGGAGAACAACTGCCAGATTCACATTATGTCAAAAAGTGAAAAATGGCAAAAATGGAGATATAGCCTTTTTTTGCGGGACGGTGACGACGTAAAGCGCAGCGTTACAGCGGGTGATTTCAGTCGCTTTCTGACACGTCATACATTCAGTTATTCTGTATCTTTCTTTTTTTTTTACAAAACTTACAAATGAAAAATAGAACGTAAACATTACTCTATCCCTGTCATTTCCTTAATTAACATAATAGTACACTGTACAAGGTCACAAACTACTTCAGTATATATAGAGATTTTTTTTTTTTTTAAATGGTACAACAAATCACTAAGTAAATAAAGTAGCTTTTGAAAGCAGCATCAATATATCCTATAGGCCCATACGGAGAAACTCTTTATGAACATGAACGTGTAGACCGGCCATTTCTTTCAAGAAATAAGGATGAAAAACAAAGCAAAAATAAACGGACAGTAGCTAAACTAATGGAATTGGTCATAAAGAAAAATAAATGACCTGATAAACCCATTGGATATCCGTACTGAGCACAGAGGGGGAACAAGTCTGGTCCAAAAATGGAGATGGAACTAAAAAATAATATCCTACGGTTTCCATCGTTCCCAAAAACATCGTCCAGATTGGGCTGTTTTTTCATTCATATCTCAGAACTGATGCCCTGTTCCCCACTCCCTGCCTCAGTGCTTAACTGGCACTTTGGAAGGGGACGGTGAGAATGGTCCTCCACACACCCCATCCTTCTCCTTCTCTTCGCTTGCTGGTACTGAACAGTTATAGCGAATATGACACGAAATACCGACCAACAGTACATTAACAGCTCATCAGATTTGCTGGCATGTTAGATCCATAAAGGCATGGAAAATCAGTCATAATGCCGTATCGGGCCGCATCGGGCCGCATCGGGCCACACTTCGAATTTCTGTTATCCAATCAAAGCTTCCGATTGTCTGAAAGCTTTCCCGTCATAATTACTGCATGTTAGTCGTAACGCTAGACTTGGTTATTATCAGTTAGAGAGTCATGGTTAGCTTTGCTCCTCCGATTTCCTTTGAAAGTCCGGACTTTCTAGATTGTCCCATGATCCCACGTCAGCAGCATCAGCTCAGCGCCACAGTGACCAATCCAAGCAGGTCCTGGCGCAGGCTCTCGCTACTGTCCACCTCCCTGGCCAGTCGGAGGAAGCAGTCGGCAGACAGGGATGGAGGCAACATGAAAGTCTGGGCCTCTCGAGGCCGCAGCAGCATTGACAGGCAGGCCCGGCCCAAGCCGGAGTAGCAGTAACGCTGAGAGAACGAGTAGGCCTGTGGGAGGAGGTACCGCAAAGAGCCGACGGCAGCCTCCCCCTCCGCCGAAGACTTCTCAGGAGCCGTCTTGGACGACCGCGCTGACGACTCGGTTAAACGTCCACACACAGACCCCAGGTCAGGCTTGGTCTTTTTAGCCTGGTCCTCTGGCGCACTCGGTTTAGCCGGACTTGGAGGACGAGCAGGAGGAGGAGAGGCCACAGATGAAAGCAGAGATACACAGAGGTCCTCGGCTTCCTTCTGTAAAGCAGGAACCAGAAACCTACTGGCCCCGATCATCACCTCAGCCAAGGGACTTTTCTGAAAAGCCCCGAGGTATTTCAGGCCTCCAGAAGCCAAGGAGGTCAAAACAAGACAACGTCCAGCATCGCGGTCAACGCCAGAGTTCTTCATCCGGCAGCCGTGAAGATAATGAAGGACAGGAAGCAGCATCCCTCCGCTCACGTCTCCGATGGGAATGGAATCGGACTTGCGGGCTTCATCGAACCCACCCCTCAGCAAAGCGCGGAAGTACTCCGACCCAACATCTTCCACGCCCTCATCGCCAGCAACTGCCTCTCGGTTAGCTGGGAGCAGAGTCCCATCGTCCAGGAGAAAGCTGAGGTTGTGGGCTGATGCTTGGTAAGGACAGGGGATCTGGGAGACCTGGGAACAATCGCTGGACTCTCGTTCTACAGTCGGGGGACCTTGGATCGGACTCACTGGTACCTCCACTGCAGCATCTACTCCATTCTTTCTTCTCTCCAGTTCCACTCTGGAAGCCGCCAGTATGCTAGAGAGGCAGCCGATCAGAAGGGAGATGTACAGGGTATGCAGCTTGGAGATGGACACCTGTTCAGGTGCACACAGCCAAGCTGAGAGGAATGTTCTGCACTTATCAGGGTGGCTGCTTTCATCTTCACCGAGATGCAGCCAGCTGAGAGGTTCAAGAGCGAACGCCAAGCCTCCGCTATCCAAGAGGAGCTTCTTCAGAAGAACTCTGTTACTGCAGAAGAGAAGCAATGGATGTGAGGACCATGATCACATAGTGGACCCCTTTAGAGCCAAATGTAGCACATGCAAACATGCCAATTAATTAATGGATGATCCTGAATAATATATCATAAATTAAATATATAATAAATAATTCATTAATAATTTCAGATATGCCCTGTCGACCCCCTGGTGGATTATCTGTGCGCTGCAGCTTTGAGCCGCAGATTTGAGAAGTTTGCAACTTAAAAGAGGCAGCTCAGACCCCGTTTACACTGCTCAGCTCATGTGACCAGTATCTGGACTGTATACTGGTAAGATTTTAGCCACATGCAGTTAAATAAAACCCCACTGGGGAGTCAAATGAGTCTCTGGTTAGTCAGACTGAAATCTGATTGCTGTGTGGGAAGGAATACGCAAATTTGCATGTAGCAACTGAAGTATCGTTGTGCTGGGTGGAGTTTTGGCTGTGTTGGATGGAGTTTTGGCTATAATGGGAGGGGGTTTGGCTGTGCTGGGAGGGGTTTTTGGTTGAAATGGGAGGGGCTTTGGTTGAGCTGGGTGGGTTTTTGGCTATAATGGGAGGGGTTTGGGCTGTGCTAGGAGGGGGTTTTGGATGTAATTGGAGGGCGTTTGGCTGTGCTGGGAGGGGCTTTGGCTGAGCTGGGAGGGGGTTTTGGTTGTAATAGGAGGTGGTTTGTCCGCGCTGGGAGGGGATTTGGCTAAGCTGGAAGGGGGTTTTGGTTGTGGTCTGTGCTGGGTGGGGTTTTGGCTATAATGGGAGGGGGTTTGGCTGACATGGGAGGGGTTTGGGTTGTTTGGGTTGTTCTGGGAAGGGTTTTAATAAATAAAAATAAATAAATAAATAAATAATAATAAGGTCCAGATGTATCAAATATGATACAAAATTCACGTAGGTGTAAGTGTTATTTAATTTGGGTCAAATAAACACTTAACACTTTGGTCTTGTATAAAACACTTGATTTAAGAACTGCACTGCAGTAAGTTAGCCTCCGAACTGGGGCCTAAAAACCCAGACACTACCAACACCTCAAACAAGCACTGGACAGCTGGACATACCTGGTTATCAAAGGTAAGGAGAGCACGCAGTACAGCTTGTCAGATTCTGAGCCTGAGAGAAAGATATGACTGAGCACTCCAGAGCCAAATCCAGTCTCGCTCTGGACGCGCACATTGGTCAACAGCCCCTGACCTACAAGAAAAGGAATTTGCAATTTGGTAAACAATTCAATATTTCACCTTTTATACTTTCAACTCTTTAAGTAGAATGATAAATTACATACAATTAAAAATGATAATTACGTCAGACCCAGATTAGGTCTAAGACTAAACTAGAAAACTTCTCAACTGCCACAGCAGCTTAGTCCAAGACTTTTGACCCCACTTTTGAAAACTGACCCCCAATTTTTAAGACAATGATGACTGGTTTTCCTTTCTTGCCATAGACAGACTGGGCCCAATTCCCCTTTGTGCCATTAAGAACATCTTAAAGCAGCAGTATGCAGAATCTTGCTTTAAAATAGCAAATAAAATTAGTATAAAATCATCTACCGCATCAGTCCATATGCTTCTTTCACTTTCAGTGACTGTTCTGTCTCCCTCAGCTTGTCCAGAAATGCCTATGTAAAGCATGTCCTTTAGAAGTGGCTCAAAGAGCGAATCCCACTTCCCAACTGCAGGGGGAGCCCAAGAGCAACAAGTACCAATTTTTGCATATAGCTGCTTTAAAGCTGGTCTTTTAAAGTAAAATTGATACATAACATTGCTTAAAAGTTTAGAGAGAGTGTTTATGGTTGTGCTTGTTCTACCATTTAACACTGATCTTTGTGTTGGGACAAAACTATTGGGACACCTGCTCATTCACCGTTTCTTCTGAAATTTCTGTTGAAGTAACTGTCGCACTGTCCAGGGATGGAGGCTTTCTACTAGATTCTGCATTATTGCTGTGACGATCTGATTGCATTGAGCAACAAGAACATTGGATGGAGCACCATGAGTTCAGGAGGTGAATGCTGGGGGGGCTTTATACCCCTCTAGCCCACACCTGGTATTAGGCAGCATTGTGCCAATAGGTTTATGCTTATCTGCACCAGAGTGTCCTATTCTATTGGCAGTACTTCTCTAAAGGGATTGAACAAGCTCTGTGTGTGTGTGTGTGCATTTGCACATCTGTGTCAGCAATGGGAGTAACTTAAAGGAGCTGAATGCATTCATTAGACAAGGTGTCCACAAACATTTGGACAATAGATGTACTATGATCATAAGCACATGAAATACAAACCTAGCTGTCTGACTTTGGCCTTCACTCGGTCAGATTGTCTCTCCATTCTCCTTCCGTCCCTCCCTCGCACCGCCTCTCTGAGGCACAGCCTGTGTCGGATCAGAGCCACAGCCCCGGTTCGAATGAGAGCCTGCAGGCAGTTGGGATTACAGCTGAGCCTTCCCAGCATGCGGAAACACCGGCTGCTTGGGTCCTGGTGGTGGGTGAGGTAGTACAGCAGGCCGGAGATCACTGGGGCGTTTATGAGCACACCACTGGGGTCTGTGGAGTGAGAGAAGCGGGACAGCAGCAGCAGGATCGGGGATTCTGGGGTCCAGGGCTCAGGGTGGTATGGGTGCTGATAGATCGGGGTCTTTGGCAAAACCGGGGGGGCTTCCAAAGATACCAGACTGGAGCGAGAGGTTGTGGAGGAGGAAGAGGAAATAGAAGAGCAGGAAGAGGACGAATTTGTGCGGAGACGCTTTCTGGGAGGGGACGAGACTTTAATGGGACATATGAGGGGGACTGGAGGTTTGGGCTGCGGAGTCGAGGTGCAGGTGGGCAGTAAAGAGGAAGGGGATGTGGGGGAGGTTTTATTCTGCACCGGCGTTACTGGGAGAGGAGAACCGGAGGAAGAAAGACGGCAGGGTTTGGGCCTGGGGGACGAGTGAGGTTTCAGTAGAGCTGGGGAAGCTGGTGCATCATGAAGAGGAGTAAGACCTGATGATGACGAGCAGTAGGAGGATGCTGGAGAGCAGGAGGGATGAGGGGTGCCCATATCTCCATCTGTCCCACAGGGGGACTCCATCAGCTCCCCTTCTGAGGAGATCAAACCTTCGGACACCAGCCAGGACCTGGAAAGAGACAGGAAAGAGGTCAAGTAAAAAAATATATATATATATATATATTTGTTGGAGGTGGACCTCAGTGACAAGAACATGTCCTAGGGCTCACCTGAGGCTGAGGAAGCTGGAGGAGCCCTGCTCCCGCCCCATCTCCTCCTTTCTGCTCCCCTCAGGAGGTGGAAAATCAAACGAATCAAAGCAGGACGTCATCAGATCAGAGCTAGAACCCAAGGACAGGCTGCCGTCCATCTTGCCCGCACTGAGCTCCTCTCCTTTGGCCAGATCCACCAGCCGCTGGACCAGAAGCGGTACCAGGCCCAGCTCCTGCAGCTGCTCCAGAGCCGCCTCATCGTAGACGAAGTCCACACAAGCCAGAATGGCCAGTCGAGTGAACGGGTGGTTTTGATGGGCGGCCAGGAAGCCAATCAGCACCTCCAGCCCGCCGCTCTCTTTCACCTTAACCCGGTTGACGGCCTCTTTGCAGCAGAGGCACAGAGCTTTGAAGAAGACCCCTGACCTTAAGGGGTCTTTTTTAACTTCCTCTGCAAACTTCGGAATGACACCCAGGGAGCCCACCAGGGGACGCAAGCAGCCTTGGGAACACAAGTTGGCCAGTGTTTTTAAAGCCAGCTCCTCCAGAGGTGTCCCTCCATCTCCTGAAGCCAGGAGCCCGAGCTGAGCCATTGCCCCGGACACGGACATCTCTCGGGCACATTCGGCACCGCAGCCCCGGGTCAGCTCGTGCAGCGCGCGGAGGGATGCCCGCCTCAGGCCTGCGGGGTACTCCGGAGCGATGAAGAGCGCCAGGGCCGACAGGGCTCCTTGGGACAGCAGCGAGAGGCGATTGGTCGGGGTGTCCGACAGGTAGAGTAGAGCACGGGCGGCGGACTGAGCGCGCTCCAGTGTGGGGCAGGAGGGCAGCGGAGCTGGGGGGAGGGCAGAGGGAGAGGAGGGAGGCGAGGAAGGTGAGGGACAGGATGGAGAGTTGGAGAGAGCCAGGCAGAGGAGGAGAGGAGTAACACCACCTACAGGACAAAGGGAAAAGTGCAACTCAGTTGTTCATTCTGTGTTTAGTCTATTTAGAGACACTTTGTGGTGCGCACTATCGGTCAAAAGTTTTAGAACACCCCATTCTGTGTTCCCAGAAGGTTTTTTTCTTTCTTTCTTTCTTGACAAGGACCTTCTAACTGGCACTCCACCCGTCAAACCTGCAGCTCCAGGTCTTCTCTTCACAACTGAAACCGAGACCTGGTCCAGTGCTAAGCTGAGCTACGTCAGACCTCCTTCCTGTACGAGACCTTTTCTGTTTCCAGGAGTTTTTGGAAGGTGTGTGAGAGGTGTGTCTGAGGTCTGTGTTAATGAGAGCAGTCTGAATGTGCAGTGGTCAATCATGGTCCGTCTTTATTTTTTATTTTTTTTACTTCCGCAATTTTAGATTACCCAGCCCACTCATTACCCCCACCCCCCCCCCCCACCCTCCATACAAGCAGCAACCAAAAATTGCAAACATGTAAACTTTTAGTTCAGTCTCACACCAACAAATCAAAGTGAAAGGATCGGTTCCATGGATCGGCCTAATTATCAGACACCCGATCCAGCTAATTTAGTTAATATCGGGACAGATATCAGATTCTAATATCGGATCGGTGCATCTAAACTAAAAACATTAATTTTACTGTATACCTTTGTACCATTTCCGAGTTATTACCTGGACTTCAGTATTTATATTTAGTATATTTACTTCAGTCTTCTCTCTTTTTACCTTCTCTGAGCCACCCAGCCCGACCTGCTGGAAGATTGCTTGCTAGAGGTCCCCTCTACCTGCGTCAGACCAGCTGCCGCCTACCAGTCTGACCATCAGTCCCCCCACCCACCACCACCCATACCAGACTGGCGACACACCCTCCTACCACTGCTACCTGTTTAATGACCATGTTAAAACCTGGGGGGACTCTTAACTATCTGCCACTATTAATATCACCACTATTAACTATCTGCTGTATCTGGTTTGGAATTTTTTTTTTTATCAATAATTAATAAATAGTTCTGATCAGAGGAGGACGGGTCGGGTCCCCCTTGTGAGTCTTGGTTCCTCCCAAGGTTTCTTCCTCCAGCTCTGAGGGAGGTTCTCCTTGCCACTGTCGCCGTTGTTGGCTGCTCACTGGGGGTCTTTGATCCTTCATGTCTTCTTATGTTATTTCTTTTTTTTTCGCTCTTTTATTAATTACTAATTATGTAAAGCTCTACAAATAAAAACTTGACTTCAGTCATTACACATATAAAACTGGGGGTGTTCTGAAACTTTTGACCGGTAGCGTATATATTTTGCATCCATACCTCAAACAAACCATGAAAGAGCTTTTTCAGAGAGTGCTGGTGCACTTAATCTTGAACTGCACTAACAGAGAAAGGCCGCCTCCCTGATGATAAGCTAAGCCATCGCTGTAACGCGGCACCTACTAAAGCGAGGAGGGCACCTGACCTGCAGAGTGAACCTGCGCAGAGCCCTCTGGGTCCATGGCGAGATTTCCTAAAGCACGGGCTGCTCGATTCTCCACCGTCTCCACGGAGGCGTGTCTCTTCAGGACTTCCACTGCGAATAAACAGCACCACAGCGTGAGCTGATGCTTCATACAGACACGGTGAGGCTGAAGTGCTGCAGGACAGAGGAAGAACTGACTCTGAAGGACTCACCTACGACAGAAACGCCGTCCAGCTTCCTCACCTGAGAGGGGAGCACAAACATGAAGCATGTCTGGTAAAGCTTTGGCAAATTAGAAACTACCCCCCCCCTTAAAATATTGTGGATATAAATTAATAGTAGTTATTAATAATCAATCACTTTGATTTTTTCCTATATAATAATAATGTCACATGCTGGCCATCAATGGCATGCTATAATTGGCTGGCGGGCTGGCCAGAGGTCTTCAGAGACTTCAAATAGCTGGAAATCAGCAGGGAAAGCTGAAGCTTATTGTATGCAGCTAAATTCTCAAAGACCTGGAAATCTGCCTTTACCACCAGTCCAATTAGAGCCAGTTTTCACCCAAAAAGGGGCGGGGCACTGCGCAAGGGCACAGTACCTGGATTGGCTGCTCTCATTTATAGCGCACCTTACGCTAAACCCCTCCCCTAAATTTACCCCCTGATTACCCAATCATAACTAACATATAGAAATTGTTAAATATTGAATTCAATAATATAAACCAGATAATATAAACGTTCAGTCCTCCTCTGACGACACCTCCTACCTCCGCTCGAGTCTCCTTTTCAGTGCAGCAGTTGGCCAGGATGCTCAGGGCGAGATCCAAGATCTTCCTGGAGCTTTCAGGCCTGCGCAGGATCTCCAGCAAGGGAGGTAACCCCCCTTTCGCCTGGTACTGTGCGATCCTGCTCCGCCCGCCTTTAATGTGCTGGGTCCGGATGGCCACCAAGGCCTTCCACTGCCCAGCTTTGAGTCTCTTATCGGCCTCTCTTGCACTGGGGGGTTTATTATTATTATCTGCCCCAGTCAGTCCAGTGCTGGGTCTCTCTGCTGAGGAGCTCTGTTTGGTTAACTGGGCCAGGCACCATGAGAGTGAAGACTCCACGCACTCTGAGGAGGCCTCTCTAGCACTGCCTGTACTTTTTGGGTGTTTCCTGTCTCTCCCTACCTGGGCTGCCATGGTCAGCCTGCTGCTCCTGGCCTGTACCCACCCCACTGACCACTCCTTTCTACT